>NW_022986243.1:200525-213025 GCF_902500255.1 Thalassophryne amazonica | reverse complement strand
CTGTGGAGGGGAGCAGAGATCAATCACTAATGATTAAATGCAGAGTGGTGCATACAGAGCAAAAAGAGAAAGAAACACTCAGTGCATCATGGGAACCCCCCAGCAGTCTAAGTCTATAGCAGCATAACTAAGGGATGGTTCAGGGTCACCTGATCCAGCCCTAACTATAAGTTTTAGCAAAAAGGAAAGTTTTAAGCCTAATCTTAAAAGTAGAGAGGGTGTCTGTCTCCCTGATCCGAATTGGGAGCTGGTTCCACAGGAGAGGAGCCTGAAAGCTGAAGGCTCTGCCTCCCATTCTACTCTTACAAACCCTAGGAACTACAAGTAAGCCTGCAGTCTGAGAGCGAAGCGCTCTATTGGGGTGATATGGTACTATGAGGTCCCTAAGATAAGATGGGACCTGATTATTCAAAACCTTATAAGTAAGAAGAAGAATTTTAAATTCTATTCTAGAATTAACAGGAAGCCAATGAAGAGAGGCCAATATGGGTGAAATATGCTCTCTCCTTCTAGTCCCTGTCAGTACTCTAGCTGCAGCATTTTGAATTAACTGAAGGCTTTTCAGGGAACTTTTAGGACAACCTGATAATAATGAATTACAATAGTCCAGCCTAGAAGAAATAAAGGCATGAATTAGTTTTTCAGCATCACTCTGAGACAAGACCTTTCCAATTTTAGAGATATTGCACAAATGCAAAAAAGCAGTCCTACAAATTTGTTTAGTATGCGCATTGAATGACATATCCTGATCAAAAATGACTCCAAGATTTCTCACAGTATTACTAGAGGTCAGGGTAATGCCATCCAGAGTAAGGATCTGGTTAGACACCATGTTTCTAAGATTTGTGGGGCCAAGTACAATAACTTCAGTTTTATCTGAGTTTAAAAGCAGGAAATTAGAGGTCATCCATGTCTTTATGTCTGTAAGACAATCCTGCAGTTTAGCTAATTGGTGTGTGTCCTCTGGCTTCATGGATAGATAAAGCTGGGTATCATCTGCGTAACAATGAAAATTTAAGCAATGCTGTCTAATAATAATGCCTAAGGGAACCATGCATAAAGTTAATAAAATTGGTCCTAGCACAGAACCTTGTGGAACTCCATAATTAACCTTAGTCTGTGAAGAAGATTCCCCATTTACATGAACAAATTGTAATCTATTAGATAAATATGATTCAAACCACTGCAGCGCAGTGCCTTTAATACCTATGGCATGCTCTAATCTCTAATAAAATTTTATGGTCAACAGTATCAAAAGCAGCACTGAGGTCTAATAGAACAAGCACAGAGATGAGTCCACTGTCTGAGGCCATAAGAAGATCATTTGTAACCTTCACTAATGCTGTTTCTGTACTATGATGAATTCTAAACCCTAACTGAAACTCTTCAAATAGACCATTCCTCTGCAGATGATCAGTTAGCTGTTTTACAACTACCCTTTCAAGAATTTTTGAGAGAAAAGGAAGGTTGGAGATTGCCCTATAATTAGCTAAGATAGCTGGGTCAAGTGATGGCTTTTTAAGTAATGGTTTAATTACTGCCACCTTAAAAGCCTGTGGTACATAGCCAACTAATAAAGATAGATTGATCATATTTAAGATCGAAGCATTAAATAATGGTAGGGCTTCCTTGAACAGCCTGGTAGGAATCGGGTCTAATAGACATGTTGATGGTTTGGAGGAAGTAACTAATGAAAATAACTCAGACAGAAAAATTGGAGAGAAAGAGTCTAACCAAATACCAGCATCACTGAAAACAGCCAAAGAGAACAATATGTCTTTGGGATGGTTATGAGTAATTTTTTCTCTAATAGTTAAAATTTTATTAGCAAAGAAAGTCATGAAGTCATTACTAGTTAAAGTTAAAGGAATACTCGGCTCAGTAGAGCTCTGACTCTTTGTCAGCCTGGCTACAGTGCTGAAAAGAAACCTGGGGTTGTTCTTATTTTCATCAATTAGTGATGAGTAGTAAGATGTCCTAGCTTTACGGAGGGCTTTTTTATAGAGCAACAGACTCTTTTTCCAGGCTAAGTGAAGATCTTCTAAATTAGTGAGATGCCATTTCCTCTCCAACTTACGGGTTATCTTCTTTAAGCTGCGAGATTGTGAGTTATACCACGGAGTCAGGCACTTCTGATTTGGCTGCCGACTCGGAATTTAGATTAAATAAAACAGGAATATTAACATACGTTACCGTAGCGCCGCAGTGCACCGCCATGGGTCTATACGAATATGTCACTCAGGAGCAACTCGCGGGTTTCGACAAATACAAGTACAGCGCAGTGGACACAAACCCGTTGTCTGTCTATGTCATGCACCCTTTCTGGAACCTTGTGGTGAAGTTTCTCCCAACATGGTTGGCCCCAAACCTCATTACATTCACAGGCTTTATGTTCCTTGTGCTGAATTTTCTTATGTTGGCCTTCTACGACTTTGACTTCAATGCCTCTGTTGTAGGACATGAACACGTGCCTAGTTGGGTTTGGGTTGCTGCGGGGATTTTCAACTTCTTGGCCTATACACTGGATGGTGTTGATGGGAAGCAAGCACGTCGCACCAGTTCCTCCACGCCACTGGGGGAGCTCTTCGACCACGGCCTGGATAGCTGGGCTTGCGTCCTCTTCGTAGCCACTGTCTACTCCATATTTGGCAGAGGGGAGAGTGGCGTGGGTGTGGTCACGCTTTATTATATCCTGTGGGTGGTGCTGTTCTCCTTCATCCTGTCCCACTGGGAGAAATACAACACGGGGATTCTGTTCCTGCCGTGGGGATACGACATCAGCCAAGTGACCGTCTCCATCGTTTACTTGGTAACAGCTGTGGTCGGTGTGGAGACCTGGTACCAGCCGGTCGTGTGGCACTTCCTCTACAGAAACCTTTTCACTTTTATGATCCTGGCCTGTTCCTTCACTGTCACATTACCCATGAGCCTCTATAACGTGCTGAAGGCGTATCGCAGTAACACCCTGAAGCACAGCAGCCTGTACGAAGCCTTCCTCCCCTTTCTTTCTCCTGTCATCCTCTTTGCCCTGTCCACCACGTGGGTGATCTTCTCGCCATCCAACATCCTCGAGCAGCAGCCCAGAGTCTTCTACTTCATGGTGGGGACGGCTTTCTCCAATGTCACGCATGTCTTTTTCCTGATTCTCTCCCCTCAGCCCCAACCAGTCCCAGCAGAAGACTGCCCCTCCCTGAGCCTGGTTCTGCTGGAGGTTTCTTCCTGTTAAAAGGGAGTTTTTCCTTCCCACTGTCGCCAAGTGCTTGCTCACAGGGTGTCGTTTTGACTGTTGGGGTTTTTCTGTAATTGTATGGCTTTTGCCTTACAATACAAAGCGCCTCAGGGCAACTGTTTGTTGTGATTTGGCGCTATATAAATAAAATTGATTTGATTTGATTTGATTTAAAGCTCTCTTTTTCAGAGGAGCTACAGCATCCAAAGTTGTCCTCAATGAGGATATAAAACTATTGACGAGATAATCTATCTCACTCATAGAGTTTAGGTAGCTACTCTGCACTGTGTTGGTATATGGCATTGGAGAACATAAAGAAGGAATCATATCCTTAAACTTAGTTACAGCACTTTCTGAAAGACTTCTACTGTAATGAAACTTATTCCCCACGGCTGGGTAGTCCATCAGAGTAAATGTAAATGTTATTAAGAAATGATCAGACAGAAGGGAGTTTTCAGGGAATACTGTTAAGTCTTCAATTTCCATACCATAAGTCAGAACAAGATCTAAGATATGATTAAAGTGGTGGGTGGACTCATTTACATTTTGAGCAAAGCCAATCGAGTCTAACAGTAGATTAAATGCAGTGTTGAGGCTGTCATTCTCAGCATCTGTGTGGATGTTAAAATCGCCCACTATAATTATCTTATCTGAGCTAAGCACTAAGTGTTGGGAAAGTGTAGGTACACGGACCCACAACAGGGGGCGCAAATGAACGGACAATGGATGAGGTCAAATAACAACACTTTACTATTGTGAATGGGCACAACAAATACAATCAGATTACAACAATAGACAAAAGCCAAATCACAAAAGGTGTCGTGTGGGCATGCTCGAAGATAGGAGACGTCTGTCCAAAGCAGAACCGGAACCACACGATTTCCTCCGCCACCAGACCCCGGGAATACTGGAGCCGCCAAGTCCCGAACTCCCAGGTGGCCACTGCCTTCGCGTGTCGGACCTGGTACTGCTGGCGAGGAACAAAAGAACAATTAAATGTGGGTGCATCTGCACCCAGGAATCCATACGGCAGGAAAACTACCTCCACCACTCGTTGGAAAAGGAGTCAGCTAAACAACTCACAAAAGTCACAAAAGATCACTGTTAACCAGTCAGCTGAGCACGTTACCTTCCAGGTAGAACGATATCTCGGCAAAGAGGTGGAGGCGTCGTCCTGCTGATATTCCCCTGCTGATCAGATGATGGGTAACAGCTGTTGCAGGTGATGCGTGACAGCTGTCACCCTGGCTGCTCCTGTGAGGCGACTGCGCCCTCTCGTGCCTGAAGCCCGCACTTCAGGCAGGGTGCCCTCAGGTGGTGGGCCAGCAGTACCTCCTCTTCTGGCGGCCCACACAACACTTAGTCAGACAAAAGGTACGAAAATTCACAGAGAAACTCACAGTAACGACCAGGTGGACGATAGATAATAACAAATAAAACTGGTTTTTGGGACTTCCAATTTGGATGGACAAGACTAAGAGTCAAGCTTTCAAATGAATTAAAGCTCTATCTGGGTTTTTGATTAATTAATAAGCTGGAGTGGAAGATTGCTGCTAATCCTCTGCCTCGGCCCGTGCTACGAGCGTTCTGGCAGTTAGTGTGACTCGGGGGTGTTGACTCATTTAAACTAACATATTCATCCTGCTGTAACCAGGTTTCCGTAAGGCAGAATAAATCAATATTTTGATCAATTATTATATCATTTACTAACAGGGAGTTAGAAGAGAGAGACCTAATGTTTAATAGACCACATTTAACTGTTTTAGTCTGTGGTGCAGTTGAAGGTGCTATATTATTTTTTCTTTTTGAATTTTTATGCTTAAATAGATTTTTGCTGGTTATTGGTGGTCTGGGAGCAGGCACCGTCTCTACGGGGATGGGGTAATGAGGGGATGGCAGGGGGAGAGAAGCTGCAGAGAGGTCTGTAAGACTACAACTCTGCTTCCTGGTCCCAACCCTGGATAGTCACGGTTTGGAGGATTTAAGAAAATTGGCCAGATTTCTAGAAATGAGAGCTGCTCCATTCAAAGTGGGATGGATGCCGTCTCTCCTAACAAGACCAGGTTTTCCCCAGAAGCTTTGCCAATTATCTATGAAGCCCACGTCATTTTTTGGACACCACTCAGACAGCAAGCAATTCAGGGAGAGCATGCGGCTAAACATGTCACTCCTGGTCCGATTGGGGAGGGGCCCAGAGAAAACTACAGAGTCCGACATTGTTTTTGCAAAGTTACACACCGATTCAATGTTAATTTTAGTTACCTCCGATTGGCGTAACTGGGTGTCATTACTGCCGACGTGAATTACAATCTTACCAAATTTACGCTTAGTCTTAGCCAGCAGTTTCAAATTTCCTTCGATGTCACCTGCTCTGGCCCCCGGAAGACAATTGACTATGGTTGCTGGTGTCGCTAACTTCACATTTCTCAAAACAGAGTTGCCAATAACCAGAGTTTGATCCTCAGCGGGTGTGTCGCCGAGTGGGGAAAAACGGTTAGAAATGTGAACGGGTTGGCGGTGTACACGGGGCTTCTGTTTAGGACTACGCTTCCTCCTCACAGTCACCCAGCTGGCCTGCTTTCCCGGCTGCTCGGGATCTGCTGGGGGACAGCTAACGGCGGCTAAGCTACCTTGGGCTGCACCAACTACAGGGGCCTGGCTAGCTGTAGGATTTTCCACGGTGCGGAGCCGAGTCTCCAATTCGCCCAGCCTGGCCTCCAAAGCTATGAATAAGCTACACTTATTACAAGTACCATTACTGCTAAAGGAGGCCGAGGAATAACTAAACATTTCACACCCAGAGCAGAAAAGTGCGGGAGAGACAGGAGAAGCCACCATGCTAAACTGGCTAAGAGCTAGTAGCTGTGCTAAGCTAGCGGATTCCTAAAAACACGCAAAGTGAATAATGTGTAAATAATTTAGAGGTGATTCAGCAGAGGGAGTGCTTTAGTTAAGGCACGTGAAGATTACACTGGGAAACAAATCGTTATCTAGTTAAGTAGATCACTCTAACTGCGCAGATTAAACAGCTAACAGATACAGCAAAACACAGCTGTGCTCTGCAACAGGAAGTGATACAATACCGCAGTGAGAGCCAACCACCAGTCAGTAATGTGACTTTGGGTTGATTTTGCCCTCTCCGCTGTAAAAGGTGACTACTTTCAATGTCACTGGGGTTTATTAGAATTCCTTTGTCCTTCAAAAGTGAAATCACCTGTTCCTCCACAGAGAGGTTGTCCATTTCAGAGGGCTCCCCTCCTGGGGCCACCGCTTTTGCATAACTTAGAGGCTTAAAGTCCAAACCTGTGATGAGAAGGTCATTTGACCTGGTCTGTTGTTCGAGTTCTGCAATTCGATTTTCCATAAGTTTTAATGATTTGTCTTTTTCTTCATTTGCCTTTTGTAATTCAGCAACTTGCTTTGTTAATTCCAGTATTTTTTGTTGTTGTTGTGAAATAATTTTAAGTTGATCAGCCACTTCTTTAATAGGCTTTATTTGTGCTGACATCTCATTTAGCTGCACTTTATCTTTTATCTCTTCATCTCCTCATTGTCACTTCCTCTCTCTCCCCTGTACACTCATTCTCATGTAGATACATACACACACCACCTGTAAATATTTTTTTTATTTTAAGTGTGTTTCTTTACCTTTTTTTTTTTTTTACCGTTATTATTTAAGTGTTTTATTTATGTGTGTGCTGATTTATTTATTATGTGCCTTGCCGGGAGTGTGCAAAATGCCTGCATAATGACAATAAAGATGTTGGGGAAAGTGTAGTGACACGGACCCACAACAGGGGGCGCAAATGAACGGTCAATAGATGAGCCAAAAGGTAACAATTTAATGTTGTGAATGTGCACAACGATTATACAGACTATCACAGAATCTGATAGCAGTCAATACACAAAGGTGACGTGTGGGCAGGCTCGAGGATAGAAGACGTCTGTCCTGAGAAGAGCCGGGACCACACGATTTCCACCGCCACAGAACCTGGTGAATACTGGAGCCGCCAAGTCCCGAATTCCCAGGTGATCACCGTCCCCGACTGTCGGATCTGGTACTGCTGGCGAGGAGCACAAACAGTGAGATGTGGGTGTGTGCACACCCAGTAACAAAAACAGTCAGAAGGTGGAAAGTCACCTCCACCTCTAATCACACACTCGTGCAACTTATCTGGTTGGAGTGTGAAGCGAAGCCTTCGCTGATCACACCAAACGCCAATTCCCCAAATAAGGCAACACCACAGGAAAACGGCTGCAAAAAGAGTTCAGACTATTTGTCAGAGTTGAATACAGCAGAGAAGTTACCTTCACAGGTAGATGATATCTCAGCAACGAGGTGGAGATGACGTCCGGTCTTTATGGAGTGAGATGATGAAGTGTAGATGGGTGACAGCTGTCAAGAGATAATGAGTGACAGCTGTCACCCCCGGCTGTGTCCGTGGCGGCAGCGCCCTCTCGTGCCTGAAGCCCGCACTTCAGGCAGGGCACCCTCTGGTGGTGTGCCAGCAGTACCTCCTCTTCTGGCAGCCCACACAACAGGACCCCCCCCCTCAACGGGCGCCTCCTGGTGCCCGACCCGGCTTATCCGGGTCACGGTGGTAGAAATCAGCTAGGAGGGCCGGATCCAGGATGAAGCTCCTTCTTACCCAGGAGCATTCTTCGGGTCCATACCCCTCCCAGTCCACCAAATACTGGAACCCCCGGCCCATCCGATGCCCGTCGATGATCCGGGCAAGAGGCGGCGCCGGTCCGGGAGCACAGAGGGGTGAGGTGTGGTGAGGTTTGATTCTTGACACATGAAAAACCGGGTGGATCCGCAGTGAAGCTGGGAGTCGGAGCTTCACTGCGGCAGGACTGAGGATTTTGAGGATTTTGTATGGTCTAATGTACCTGTCCTTGAGCTTCGGGGAGTCCACCTGGAGGGGATGTCCTTTGTGGATAGCCACACCTCCTGCCCGGGCCGGCGGTCTGCATGGGTCTTCGCCCTCGTCCGGGCCTTCAACAAGGCAGAACGTGCGGAGCGCCACACCCTACGGCACTTCCGCAGGTGGGCCTGGACCGAGGGCACACCGACCTCTCCCTCCACCATGGGAAACAATGGGGGCTGGTACCCCAAACACACCTCAAATGGGGAGAGGCCGGTGGCAGAGGACACCTGGCTGTTATGCGCATACTCGATCCAGGCCAGATGTTCACTCCAGGCCGTCAGGTATGCGGACGTCACACAGCGCAGGGCTTGCTCCAATTCCTGATTGGCCCGTTCTGCCTGTCTATTGGTCTGCGGGTGATACCCGGACGAGAGGCTCACGGTGGCCCCCAGTTCCCGGCAGAAGCTCCTCCAGACGTGTGAGGAAAACTGGGGACCACGATCAGAGACGATGTTGGTAGGTATCCCATGCAGACGGACGACGTGGTGGACCAGGAGGTCTGCAGTCTCCTGGGCCGTGGGGAGCTTCGGGAGGGCCACGAAGTGGGCCGCCTTGGAGAATCGGTCCACTATCGTGAAGATGGTCGTCATGCCCTGGGACGGCGGGAGGCCCGTGACAAAATCCAGACCGATGTGGGACCAGGGGCGATGAGGCACAGGAAGTGGCTGAAGAAGTCCCTGTGCCTTCTGGTGGTCTGCCTTGCCCCTGGCACAGGTGGTGCAGGCCTGGATATATTCCCGGACGTCGGCCTCCAGGGACGCCCACCAGAAGCGCTGCCGGACCACTGCCATGGTCCTTCACACCTCCGGATGACAGGAGAGCTTAGAACCGTGACAGAAATCCAAGACAGCAGCCCTGGCCTCTGGTGGGACGTAAAGCTTGTTCTTCGGCCCAGTTCCGGGGTCCGGGCTCCGTGCCAGGGTCTCCCGGACGGTCTTCTCCACGTCCCAGGTGAGGGTGGCCACGATAGTGGACTCCGGAATGATGGGCTCTGGTGGATCTGACAGCTCAGTCTTGACTTCATCGTCATGCACCCGGGACAAGGCATCCGATCTCTGGTTCTTGGTCCCTGGGCGGTAGGTGATTCTGAAGTCAAAACGCCCGAAGAACAGTGACCAGCGGGCTTGCCTGGGGTTCAGCCGCTTGGCGGTCCTGATATACTCCAGGTTCCGATGGTCAGTGAAAACCGTGAACGGCACAGACACTCCCTCCAACAGGTGTCTCCACTCCTCAAGAGCCTCTTTCACCGCAAGGAGTTCTCGATTGCCGACGCCATAGTTCTTTTCAGCTGCGGTCAACCTGCGAGAAAAGTAGGCACATGGGTGAAGAACCTTATCGGTCTCTCCGCTCAGGGATAGCACGGCTCCTATCCCTGAGTCAGAGGCGTCCACTTCAACCACAAACTGGCGGCTAGGGTCGGGCTGCACCAGAACTTGTGCAGACTAGAACCAGCATTTCAACTCCTTGAACGCGGCTTCGCACCGATCCGACCAGGTGAAGGGGACTTTTGGAGAGGTCAGGGCTGTCATGGGGCTAACTACCTGACTGTAGCCCTTAATGAACCTCCTGTAGAAATTTGCAAAGCCGAGGAACTGTTGCAGCTTCCTACGGCTTGTTGGTTGGGGCCAATCTCTCACCGCCGCAACCTTGGCCGGATCAGGGGCGACGGAGTTGGAGGAGATGATAAACCCCAGGAAGGACAAAGAGGTGCGGTGAAACTCACACTTCTCGCCCTTCACAAACAGCCGGTTCTCCAACAACCGCTGCAGGACCTGACGTACATGCTGGACATGAGTCTCAGGGTCCGGGGAAAAGATGAGTATGTCATCCAGATATACGAAGACGAATCGGTGCAGGAAGTCCCGCAAGACGTCGTTTACCAATGCTTGGAACGTCGCGGGGGCGTTAGTGAGGCCGAACGGCATGACCAGGTACTCAAAATGACCTAATGGGGTGTTAAATGCCATCTTCCATTCGTCTCCCTTCCGGATCCGAACCAGGTGGTACGCATTCCTAAGGTCCAGTTTGGTGAAAATTTGGGCTCCATGCAGGGGCGTGAACACTGAATCCAACAGGGGTAAAGGGTATCGATTACAAACCGTTATGTCGTTCAGCCCCCTGTAATCAATGCATGGACGGAGTCCGCCATCTTTCTTGCCCACAAAAAAGAAACCTGCACCCATCGGGGAGGTGGAATTCCGGATCAACCCGGCAGCTAATGAGTCCCGGATGTAGGTCTCCATTGATTCGCGCTCAGGACGTGAATTGTACAGCCTGCTGGACGGGAACTCAACGCCCGGGACCAAATCAATGGCACAATCGTACGGACGGTGCGGGGGAAGGGTGAGCGCCAGATCCTTGCTGAAGACGTCAGCAAGATCGTGGTACTCAACCGGCAACGCCGTCAGATTGGGAGGGACTTTAACCTCCTCCAAAAACAGTTCTGAGCTCCCTCACAAACCCAGTATAAGAGGCAAGGAGCCGTGAACTTTGTTCCCAAAGCGCTGTAGCCCAAGCGCGTGCCTCACCTCGAAGCAAATTAATCACGTAAGCCACCTTGCTGGCATCAGACGTGTACATCACGGGACTCTGTGCGAAGACGAGTGAACACTGCATAAGAAAGTCCGCGCATGTCTCCACACAACCTCCGTACGGCTCTGGGGGGCTTATGTATGCTTCAGGGGATGGTGGGGGGGTCGTTGAATGACCAGTGGAATGTCTGTATTCGGCACCGGGTCGGCAGGAGGAGGAGCTGCAGCAGCGCCCTGAGCGCGCGCTTCCACCTGTGCGGTGAGAGCCTCCATCCTGCGATTAAGGATGATGTTTTGCTCGGTCATCAGGTCCATCCGAGCGGTAAAGGCGGTGAGGATGTGCTGCAACTCACCAATCATGCCTCCAGCCGACGCCTGTGCACCCTGCTCTTCCATTGGCTGTACAACAGATGGTTGACGCCCCTCGGGATCCATGACGTTGGCCGAGATATCCTGTTGGGGAAAGTGTAGTGACACGGACCCACAACAGGGGGCGCAAATGAACGGTCAATAGATGAGCCAAAAAGTAACAATTTAATGTTGTGAATGTGCACAACGATTATACAGACAATCACAGAATCTGATAGCAGTCAATACACCAAGGTGACGTGTGGGCAGGCTCGAGGATAGAAGACGTCTGTCCTGAGAAGAGCCGGGACCACACGATTTCCACCGCCACAGAACCTGGTGAATACTGGAGCCGCCAAGTCCCGAATTCCCAGGTGATCACCGTCCCCGACTGTCGGATCTGGTACTGCTGGCGAGGAGCACAAACAATGAGATGTGGGTGTGTGCACACCCAGTAGCAAAAACAGTCAGAAGGTGGAAAATCACCTCCACCTCTAATCACACACTTGTGCAGCTCCTGTTAAACCACTTATCTGGTTTGGGTGTGAAGCGAAGCCGTCGCTATTCACACCAAACGCCAATCCAGCAGATAAGGCACACCACAAGAAAAACGGCTGCAAAAGAGTTCAGACTACTATTCAGTTTTAAGTCAGCAGAGAAATTACCTTCACAGGTAGATGATATCTCGACAACGAGGTGGAGATGAAGTCCGGTCTTTATGGAGTGAGATGATGCAGTGTAGATGGGTGACAGCTGTCAAGAGATAATGAGTGACAGCTGTCACCCCCGGCTGTGTCCGTGGCGGCAGCGCCCTCTCGTGCCTGAAGCCCGCACTTCAGGCAGGGCGCCCTCTGGTGGTGGGCCAGCAGTACCTCCTCTTCTGGCGGCCAACACAATAAAAGATCTTGATTGATTGATTGATTTTTCTGATGTCCTCAAGTTCTTCCTCCATAAACGTAGTGCCCTTTTTTGGAGCCATACCTATCAGGCCCTGAAGGCGGGCCAACGACGCCGACAGCAGGGGCTCCAGCAGGAGCGGCAGCCGCAGATGTGATGGGCCTCAAGACAGGCTGACGCGGCGTGAACAACTCTCGAAGGCAAGCCGACAAACATCCACAGCGGAACTCCAGCAGCAGCGGCCGCAGCGGATCTGATGACAGCTGACGAACGCCGACGATGGAATGCAGCTGCAGCGGCACAGCGGATCTAACGGCTACGGAGGCGGCTGACGTGTGCTGATGCACTTTGATATTTCCATTGTTTAATTTGTTTTTAATTTTCTTTTTTATGAACTCCTTAATTTTAGATTTGTACGTATTTGTTTTCCTTATGGCGTTTGGTTGTTTTCTTGTTCGTCATATAGTTGTTACATCTTTTAGAATCTACATGGCATTTGTTTACCATGTGTGTCTGTTAAATTGTTTGTTCACGTCTTGTGGTATAGTTTTTAATGTCAACAGC
>NW_022986243.1:63025-195525 GCF_902500255.1 Thalassophryne amazonica | reverse complement strand
TTTATTAAACACAATATACATGAAGGAAAACATTAAGAAAAAAAGTACTTGTTCCAGTTACCTGAAGAAAAAAGCATATACGTTCATGTTTATTAAACACAACATACGTGAAGGAAAACATTAAGAAAAAAAGTATTTGGTCCACTTACATGAAGAAAAAAGTATACGTTCATGTTTATTAAACACAACATACGTGAAGGAAAACATTAAGAAAAAAAGTATTTGGTCCACTTACATGAGGAAAAAAGTATACGTTCATGTTTATTAAACACAACATACATGAAGGAAAACATTAAGAAAAAAAGTATTTGGTCCACTTACATGAAGAAAAAAAAAGTATACGTTCATGTTTATTAAACACAACATACGTGAAGGAAAACATTAAGAAAAAAAGTATTTGGTCCACTTACATGAGGAAAAAAGTATACGTTCATGTTTATTAAACACAACATACATGAAGGAAAACATTAAGAAAAAAAGTATTTGGTCCACTTACATGAAGAAAAAAAAAGTATACGTTCATGTTTATTAAACACAACATACATGAAGGAAAACATTAAGAAAAAAAGTATTTGGTCCACTTACATGAAGAAAAAAAAGTATACGTTCATGTTTATTAAACACAGCATACGTTAAGAAAAAAGGTATTTGTTCCAGTTACCTGAAGAAAAAAGTATACGTTCATGTTTATTAAACACAACATACATGAAGGAAAACATTAAGAAAAAAAGTATTTGGTCCACTTACATGAAGAAAAAAAGTATACGTTCATGTTTATTAAACACAACATACATGAAGGAAAACATTAAGAAAAAAGTATTTGGTCCACTTACATGAAGAAAAAAAAGTATACGTTCATGTTTATTAAACACAACATAGGTTAAGAAAAAAGGTATTTGTTCCAGTTACCTGAAGATAAAAGTATACGTTCATGTTTATTAAACACAACATACATGAAGGAAAACATTAAGAAAAAGTATTTGGTCCACTTACATGAGGAAAAAAGTATACGTTCATGTTTATTAAACACAACATACATGAAGGAAAACATTAAGAAAAAAGTATTTGGTCCACTTACATGAAGAAAAAAGTATACGTTCATGTTTATTAAACACAATATACATGAAGGAAAACATTAAGAAAAAAAGTATTTGGTCCACTTACATGAAGAAAAAAAAAGTATACGTTCATGTTATTAAACACAACATACGTTAAGAAAAAAAGTATTTGGTCCACTTACATGAAGAAAAAAAAAGTATACGTTCATGTTTATTAAACACAACATACGTGAAGGAAAACATTAAGAAAAAAAGTATTTGGTCCACTTACATGAGGAAAAAAGTATACGTTCATGTTTATTAAACACAACATACATGAAGGAAAACATTAAGAAAAAAAGTATTTGGTCCACTTACATGAAGAAAAAAAAAGTATACGTTCATGTTTATTAAACACAACATACATGAAGGAAAACATTAAGAAAAAAAGTATTTGGTCCACTTACATGAAAAAAAAAAGTATACGTTCATGTTTATTAAACACAGCATACGTTAAGAAAAAAGGTATTTGTTCCAGTTACCTGAAGAAAAAAGTATACGTTCATGTTTATTAAACACAACATACATGAAGGAAAACATTAAGAAAAAAAGTATTTGGTCCACTTACATGAAGAAAAAAAGTATACGTTCATGTTTATTAAACACAACATACATGAAGGAAAACATTAAGAAAAAAAGTATTTGGTCCACTTACATGAAGAAAAAAAAGTATACGTTCATGTTTATTAAACACAACATAGGTTAAGAAAAAAGGTATTTGTTCCAGTTACCTGAAGATAAAAGTATACGTTCATGTTTATTAAACACAACATACATGAAGGAAAACATTAAGAAAAAAGTATTTGGTCCACTTACATGAGGAAAAAAGTATACGTTCATGTTTATTAAACACAACATACATGAAGGAAAACATTAAGAAAAAAGTATTTGGTCCACTTACATGAAGAAAAAAGTATACGTTCATGTTTATTAAACACAATATACATGAAGGAAAACATTAAGAAAAAAAGTATTTGGTCCACTTACATGAAGAAAAAAAAAGTATACGTTCATGTTTATTAAACACAACATACGTTAAGAAAAAAAGTATTTGGTCCACTTACATGAAGAAAAAAAAAGTATACGTTCATGTTTATTAAACACAACATACGTGAAGGAAAACATTAAGAAAAAAAGTATTTGGTCCACTTACATGAGGAAAAAAGTATACGTTCATGTTTATTAAACACAACATACATGAAGGAAAACATTAAGAAAAAAAGTATTTGGTCCACTTACATGAAGAAAAAAAAAGTATACGTTCATGTTTATTAAACACAACAACATACATGAAGGAAAACATTAAGAAAAAAGTATTTGGTCCACTTACATGAAAAAAAAAAAGTATACGTTCATGTTTATTAAACACAGCATACGTTAAGAAAAAAGGTATTTGTTCCAGTTACCTGAAGAAAAAAGTATACGTTCATGTTTATTAAACACAACATACATGAAGGAAAACATTAAGAAAAAAAGTATTTGGTCCACTTACATGAAGAAAAAAAGTATACGTTCATGTTTATTAACACAACATACATGAAGGAAAACATTAAGAAAAAAAGTATTTGTTCCAGTTACCTGAAGAAAAAAGCATATACGTTCATGTTTATTAAAGGGTAACCATCATGGTGTTGCGGTAAATTAGCTGATAGATGATTATTGTGTCTCCAGCTGTGTATAATATAAACTCAGTTCCCCTATGGCGTGGTTGCTCAAAGCCACTTTTTTAAGGCAACAAGTTCACATATTTTTTTTGTAAAGTCAACTTATGATATTTTACACATTTTGGGATTCAAACATCAAATCCTTATCTTATCTCAACACTTCACAGTAACGTTCACATGCCAGCAGCTTGGATGTTAAGTCCTAAATCTAAACATTTTCTTTGCTCACTTGTATTGCTGCAAGTTCCTGCTTTACCACCTCATTCTGACCAAGAAACATCTGAAGTGGGTCAAAAAATAACTGAAACTGTTCTTGAAAGCAGCTTTCTCCTGGTTAGTTTTTAATACTCGTCTGCGGTAAGATGGCACCGTTGTATGTGGCCTGCCGTCGGCACTCGCTTCTTTTAGTGTCGTTTTTATTGTTTTTGCACTTTGTTGCATGGAATGTGTCACCGCTCCTGGTGTATGATCGCCAGACTCTTATCAGCGTTCAGGCTTCGCTGGAGAATTTCGCTGTTCCTGGCTCGGGCGGACGGCCAGGGACGCGGCTGCCCCCGCCGCCTGTCTTAGCGTCCGTACCAGACTTTCTACGCCGGCCGCTTGGCGCGTTGCCTCTGCGTCTGCGTCGCAGAGGACGTGGGAAGAGAGGAGGAGTCCGTGTTCGGCTCAGAGTGTGCCTGGCTGTTTCCTGCAAACATGCTCCACGACAATTCATAGCTGTATTCTTCACACCATATGACAGCTATGACGTGCGGCGTTCCCTGACTTTTCACTATCGGTGGCTCCGGCCGGTTGTCCGGGGTGCCGGGTCTCTACTTCCGCGTCGCTGTCCTGTGAGGAGCTGCAGTCGTGGCTGCGTGCAGGAGAACCTGCACCCGCTCGGTCGTGTCTCCCAGCAGACTGACGTGCGCTCAGTCCGTGTGGTGCTCATCAACACAAGGTCACTCACAAGTAAGACTTTCATTTTGAATGACTTTTTCTCCAGTCGTGATCTGGACTTTCTTCTGTTAACGGAGATCTGGTTGAAACCAGGTGAAAATAGCGCCTTTTCTGAGCTCCTCCCCCCCGGCTGCTCGTTTTTCAGCTCCCCGCGAGCATCAGGTCGAGGCGGGGGTGTGGCCACGGTTTTCAAAGGCAGTCTTAAATGCCGATTTTTATCTTCTAATGTCTACTCCACTTTTGAACTTCAGTTGTTTGTGATGGAGTTCGACTGTCCTGTGCTCTGTGCTGTTGTTTATCGTCCACCAAAATTTAATAAGGATTTTATTCAGGAGTTTTCTGAGTTTCTGGCAGATTTGATCCCAAAATATGACAAATTTTTGGTCTGTGGTGATTTTAATATTCATATCTGTTGTCCTTCTAATCAGCTGGCTGATGATTTTAAAAGCCTCCTGAACTCTTTTGGTCTAACACAAGTTGTGGATGGACCAACACATAATCTTGGACACACCTTGGACCTGGTTATTTCTTTTGGGCTCTCAGTTTCACTTAAGGACATAACAGATGCTGCTATTTCAGATCACTTTCCTGTTATTTTTGAATTTATTGCTCCTCCATCTGCTGGTAAGCCACTTGTTCCTGTCTCTCGCCGCCGTTTGGTTACCTCCTCGACAGCGGGGGACTTTGCTGCTGCCTTCATGGACTCTCAGTTTTATGCCATGAATGGACTGGTTTCTCCATTACTCCCAGATAACATCCTCTCTTCTTTCCACTCCACATGCACAGTCATTTTGGACTCTGTTGCACCGATGTGCTGCAAATCCAGGAAATCAAAATCCGACCCCTGGTTAAATGCCACGACCCGTGCCCTCAGGCAACGCTACAGACGGGCGGAGAAAAAATGGAAAAAGGACAAACTACAGGTGTCTCTGGGTTTTCTGAGGGACAGTCTGACTGACTATCAGAAGGCTGTGAAGGAGGCAAAAGCACAATATCTGTCTCATATTATTTCGAGCAGTTGTCATCGTCCCAGTGTGTTATTTCAGACTATAAACTCAGTTGTAAATCCACACACCTCTGTTTTGTTGGACGCTACAACCACAACCTGTGAGGAGTTTCTTTAGTTTTTTATTGATAAGGTTTCATCAGTCAGACAGAACGCTGATCAGAGCTGTAATGTTGAGTTGTCTGCTCCTCGGGCGGGTCTCCTAACTTTTATCAATGCTTGTCTTAGATCAGGGTCTGTTCCAGCTGCTTTTAAACATGTTCTGGTTTGACCTCTTCTTAAAAAACCTCACCTGGACTCATCAGTTTTATCTAATTTTAGACCTGTCTCTCATCTGCCATTTCTGTCTAAGGTTTTAGAAAAGGTTGTCTTTTTACAGTTACAATCATTTTTAGAAGACAATCTCATCCTTGAAAAATTCCAGTCTGGGTTTAGATCACGACACAGCACTGAGTCAGCACTTTTAAAAGTTCATAATGATATTACTCTGTCGGTGGATGCAGGGAATCCTGCTGTGCTGGTTCTGTTGGACCTCACAGCAGCCTTTGATACTGTGGATCACACAGTACTTGTCTCCCGGTTAGAACATTTTATTGGCATTCATGGTACTGCACTTAAGTGGTTTAGATCATATTTGGCTGAAAGGAGCTTTTCTGTCATGATTGGGGACCTTTCCTCATCAACTGCTCCTCTGTGCTGTGGAGTGCCGCAGGGATCTGTTCTTGGGCCGATTCTATTTTCTTTGTACATTCTGCCATTGGGGTCAATTATAACACAGCACAACCTGTTCTTTCATTGTTATGCAGATGATCTGCAAATCTATCTGCCTGTCAGGACTAATGGGAGTGATGCTTTGTCATCATTATTTAATTGTATTCATGATGTAAAGCAGTGGCTGTCCCAAACCTTCCTTTACCTGAATGATGGTAAAACTGAGATCATGGTGTTTGAGCGCTCTGGCATACCAAATGTGGTAACACCAAATTTTGGTGCTTTGGCTAACTATGTAAAACCAGCTGTCAAGAATTTGGGAGTGATATTTGACAGCTGTTTGAGGTTCGATCAACAGATAAACTCTGTTGTCAAAGCTAGTTTTTTCCAACTTCGCCTTTTGGCTAAAATAAAGCACTTTCTCCGTAGACGTGATCTTGAGACGACCATTCATGCTTTCATCAGCTCCAGACTTGATTATTGTAATGCACTTTATTCAGGCATTAATCAGTCGTCTCTTGCACGTCTCCAGTTGGTGCAGAATGCTGCTGCTCGTCTTTTGACAAACACTTTTAGACGTGAGCATATTACACCCATCCTGTACTCACTCCACTGGCTTCCAGTTCGTTTTAGAATTGATTTTAACATTTTAATGTTTGTTTTTAAAGCTATTTATGGCCTTGCACCTCCCTACTTGTCTGAAATTTTAACTTTGCGCACCTACAGTAGGACATTAAGAGCGTCTGGCCAGCTTTACTTAGATGTTCCGAGGTCAAGATATAAACACTGGGGTGATCGTGCTTTCACGGTAGCTGGCCCCAGACTGTGGAATGAGCTACCTCTTGAGTTACGTACTATTCCTGACCGAGCACTTTTTAAATCTAAGTTAAAGACTTATTTATTTAAACTGGCTTTTAACACTTAGTGGGGAGGTGACATGTTCTGTTATTTTTATGTTCTTTTTTTATGTGTTGTTTTAAAATTTTATGTGTTTTATTTTTGTAAATTTGTGTTTTTAATGTTAAGCACTTTGGACACCAGTCGGTGCTGTAAAGCGCTTTATAAATAATTGTTGATTGATTGATTCATTGATAATACACCCTGAAGACATCAAGATTCTCTGATCAGATTTCTTGGCAGACTTTCGAAAAGGGAGACATCTATTCTTTTAATATGAAAATCAGCCGTCAGCATTTTATGTCAAGTGTTCATGTAAGTGGACCAAATACTTTTTTTCTTAATGTTTTCCTTCACGTATGCTGTGTTTAATAAACATGAACGTATACTTTTTTTTCTTCATGTAAGTGGACCAAATACTTTTTTCTTAATGTTTTCCTTCATGTATGTTGTGTTTAATAAACATGAACGTATACTTTTTTTTCTTCATGTACGTGGACCAAATACTTTTTTCTTAATGTTTTCCTTCACGTATGCTGTGTTTAATAAACATGAACGTATACTTTTTTCTTCATGTAAGTGGACCAAATACTTTTTTTCTTAATGTTTTCCTTCATGTATGTTGTGTTTAATAAACATGAACGTATACTTTTTTTTCTTCATGTACGTGGTCCAAATACTTTTTTCTTAATGTTTTCCTTCACATATGCTGTGTTTAATAAACATGAACGTATACTTTTTTTCTTCATGTAAGTGGACCAAAAACTTTTTTTCTTAATGTTTTCCTTCACGTATGCTGTGTTTAATAAACATGAACGTATACTTTTTTCTTCATGTAAGTGGACCAAAAACTTTTTTTCTTAATGTTTTCCTTCACGTATGCTGTGTTTAATAAACATGAACATATAATTTTTTTTCTTCATGTAAGTGGACCAAAAACTTTTTTTCTTAATGTTTTCCTTCACGTATGCTGTGTTTAATAAACATGAACGTATACTTTTTTCTTCATGTAAGTGGACCAAAAACTTTTTTTCTTAATGTTTTCCTTCACGTATGCTGTGTTTAATAAACATGAACATATAATTTTTTTTCTTCATGTAAGTGGACCAAATACTTTTTTTCTTAATGTTTCCCTTCATGTATGTTGTGTTTAATAAACATGAACATATAATTTTTTTTCTTCATGTAAGTGGACCAAATACTTTTTTTCTTAATGTTTCCCTTCATGTATCTTGTGTTTAATAAACATGAACGTATACTTTTTTTTCTTCATGTAAGTGGACCAAATACTTTTTTTCTTAATGTTTTCCTTCATGTATCTTGTGTTTAATAAACATGAACGTATACTTTTTTTCTTCAGGTAACTGGAACAAATACCTTTTTTCTTAACGTATGATGTTTTCCTTCATGTATGCTGTGTTTAATAAACATGAACGTATACTTTTTTCTTCATGTAAGTGGACCAAATACTTTTTTCTTAATGTTTTCCTTCACGTATGCTGTGTTTAATAAACATGAACGTATACTTTTTTTTCTTCATGTAAGTGGACCAAATACTTTTTTTCTTAATGTTTTCCTTCATGTATGTTGTGTTTAATAAACATGAACGTATACTTTTTTTTCTTCATGTAAGTGGACCAAATACTTTTTTTCTTAATGTTTTCCTTCATGTATGTTGTGTTTAATAAACATGAACGTATACTTTTTTTCTTCATGTAAGTGGACCAAATACTTTTTTTCTTAATGTTTTCCTTCATGTATGTTGTGTTTAATAATCATGAACGTATATGCTTTTTTCTTCAGGTAACTGGAACAAATACCTTTTTTCTTAACATATGCTGTGTTTAATAAACATGAACGTATACTTTTTTTTCATGTAAGTGGACCAAATACTTTCTTCTTAATGTTTTCCTTCATGTATGTTGTGTTTAATAATCATGAACGTATATACTTTTTTGTTCAGGTAACTGGAACAAATACCTTTTTTCTTAATGTAAGTTGTGTTTAATAAACATGAACGTATACTTTTTTTCTTCATGTAAGTGGACCAAATACTTTTTTTCTTAATGTTTTCCTTCACGTATGTTGTGTTTAATAAACATGAACGTATACTTTTTTTTCTTCATGTAAGTGGACCAAATACTTTTTTTCTTAACGTATGCTGTGTTTAATAAACATGAATGTATACTTTTTTTCTTCATGTAAGTGGACCAAATACTTTTTTTCTTAATGTTTTCCTTCATGTATGTTGTGTTTAATAAACATGAACGTATACTTTTTTTCTTCATGTAAGTCGACCAAATACTTTTTTTCTTAATGTTTTCCTTCATGTATGTTGTGTTTAATAAACATGAACGTATACTTTTTTTCTTCATGTAAGTCGACCAAATACTTTTTTCTTAATGTTTTCCTTCACGTATGTTGTGTTTAATAAACATGAAGGTATACTTTTTTTCTTCATGTAAGTGGACCAAATACTTTTTTCTTAATGTTTTCCTTCACGTATGCTGTGTTTAATAAACATGAACGTATACTTTTTTTCTTCATGTAAGTCGACCAAATACTTTTTTCTTAATGTTTTCCTTCATGTATGTTGTGTTTAATAAACATGAACGTATACTTTTTTTTCTTCATGTAAGTGGACCAAATACTTTTTTCTTAATGTTTTCCTTCACGTATGTTGTGTTTAATAAACATGAACGTATACTTTTTTTCTTCATGTAAGTGGACCAAATACTTTTTTCTTAATGTTTTCCTTCATGTATGTTGTGTTTAATAAACATGAACGTATACTTTTTTTTCTTCATGTAAGTGGACCAAATACTTTTTTCTTAATGTTTTCCTTCATGTATGTTGTGTTTAATAAACATGAACGTATACTTTTTTTTCTTCATGTAAGTGGACCAAATACTTTTTTCTTAATGTTTTCCTTCACGTATGTTGTGTTTAATAAACATGAACGTATACTTTTTTTCTTCATGTAAGTGGACCAAATACTTTTTTTCTTAATGTTTTCCTTCACGTATGCTGTGTTTAATAAACATGAACGTATACTTTTTTTCTTCATGTACGTGGACCAAATACTTTTTTCTTAATGTTTTCCTTCACGTATGCTGTGTTTAATAAACATGAACGTATACTTTTTTTCTTCATGTAAGTGGACCAAATACTTTTTTTCTTAATGTTTTCCTTCACGTATGCTGTGTTTAATAAACATGAACGTATACTTTTTTCTTCATGTAAGTGGACCAAATACTTTTTTCTTAATGTTTTCCTTCACGTATGTTGTGTTTAATAAACATGAACGTATACTTTTTTTCTTCATGTAAGTGGACCAAATACTTTTTTTCTTAATGTTTTCCTTCACGTATGCTGTGTTTAATAAACATGAACGTATACTTTTTTTCTTCATGTAAGTCGACCAAATACTTTTTTCTTAATGTTTTCCTTCATGTATGTTGTGTTTAATAAACATGAACGTATACTTTTTTTTCTTCATGTAAGTGGACCAAATACTTTTTTCTTAATGTTTTCCTTCACGTATGTTGTGTTTAATAAACATGAACGTATACTTTTTTTCTTCATGTAAGTGGACCAAATACTTTTTTTCTTAATGTTTTCCTTCACGTATGCTGTGTTTAATAAACATGAACGTATACTTTTTTTCTTCATGTAAGTCGACCAAATACTTTTTTAATGTTTTCCTTCACGTATGTTGTGTTTAATAAATATGAACGTATACTTTTTTTTCTTCATGTAAGTGGATCAAATACTTTTTTCTTAATGTTTTCCTTCACGTATGCTGTGTTTAATAAACATGAACGTATACTTTTTTTCTTCATGTAAGTGGCCAAATACTTTTTTCTTAATGTTTTCCTTCACGTATGCTGTGTTTAATAAACATGATTAATTGCTTTTTTCTCTGTGTGTGACTTTAATGAATGTAATAAACCACATATTCTAAACCTTTTACAGCCTGTGTTCTTTCCTATAATATTGTTGAAAAGGGTAAATTGTTTTTCAAACGAGGTTTTTTGTGAAAAACACTTACTGGCGCCTTTTGCTCTAAAAATACCATCTGGCGTGACACAGAAAACATCTGTGTCACGCCAGATGTCACTCCGGGCAGGGTGGCTGGGTGGTTTGTTTTTTTTGTCTTCAGAAAACAGTCCCCAGCGGTATCTCCAATCAGCGGGTGTCCCGCAGCCCCTGATCGACCGGGTAATATCTTAAAAGAAACTGCATCTATCGTGACTAAGAATAAGCTTTGTTTTCCCGTCTTCAAACAAGCCCAGCGAACGAAATCGGGTGTAATAAAACATTCAAGCTTCAACCAAAGATTTAAGCTTCTCTACTATGTTATTAAAGACCATCCGGCGTGACACCCCCGCTGCGCAGGTCACACACACACACACACAGCTCCGACACATACACACACACACACACACAGCTCCGACACATTTACACACACACACACACACACACACACACACACACACACACACACACACACACACACACACACACACACACACACACACACACAAGCTAGTGTCTGCAACAGGTATTACAGCCGTGGGGTCATGTTTCCGTGAGGAGCTCTATGCGTGGGTATTTGACCGTCTTGCTGCAAAGACAGCCGTTACAGCCGAGAGACGGTTATTTTTAACCCTTCTTTAATTTAAGAATTAAAAAACAGAAAAGGAGACACATTAATTTAAGAATTAAAAAATATTAAAGGGGTATTAAAATATTAGTGTTTAATCAGTAAATTGAAGAAAACCTCCCGTAATTGTGCAAAAGATACGGGTATTTTTTAATCCTTCTTTAATTGAGGCATTAAAAACCATAAAAGGACGCGCTTTAATTTAAGAATTAAAAAATATTAAAGGGGTATTAAATATTAGACACTGATTTATGTTTAATTATTTCAGAATTAGTTAATTCTTTAATACATTAAAAAAGATCTAGGTATTTTTTTTAATCGTTCTTTAATTCATGAAATAAAATGACATTAAAATATTAGACCCGGGTGGGAGGGGAGGTAGGGCTTGGAGGTGGAGCTTGGGGCGGGGTTAGGGGAGGTGCTAGGGGCGGGGTTAGGGGTGGAGCTTGGGGCAGGATTAGGGGAGGAGGTAGGGGCAGAGCTTGGTGGTGGGGCTAGGGGAGGAGCCGGGGTGGGGCCTGGGGGCGGGACTAGGGAGGGGTTAGGGGTGGGACATACTGACGTAGTCGATTCTGATTGGCTGTGACGTCATAAGGTGCGGGGTTAGGGGCGGGGCTTAGTGACATAGTCGATTCTGATTTCTGATTCTGATATAGCGCCAAATCACAACAAACAGTTGCCCCAAGGCGCTTTATATTGTAAGGCAAGGCCATACAATAATTACAGAAAAACCCCAACGGTCAAAACGACCCCCTGTGAGCAAGCACTTGGCGACAGTGGGAAGGAAAAACTCCTTTTTAACAGGAAGAAACCTCCAGCAGAACCAGGCTCAGGGAGGGGCAGTCTTCTGCTGGGACTGGTTGGGGCTGAGGGAGAGAACCAGGAAAAAGACATGCTGTGGAGGGGAGCAGAGATCGATCACTAATGATTAAATGCAGAGTGGTGCATACAGAGCAAAAAGAGAAAGAAACAGTGCATCATGGGAACCCCCCAGCAGTCTAAGTCTATAGCAGCATAACTAAGGGATGGTTCAGGGTCACCTGATCCAGCCCTAACTATAAGCTTTAGCAAAAAGGAAAGTTTTAAGCCTAATCTTAAAAGTAGAGAGGGTGTCTGTCTCCCTGATCCGAATTGGGAGCTGGTTCCACAGGAGAGGAGCCTGAAAGCTGAAGGCTCTGCCTCCCATTCTACTCTTACAAACCCTAGGAACTACAAGTAAGCCTGCAGTCTGAGAGCGAAGTGCTCTATTGGGGTGATATGGTACTACGAGGTCCCTAAGATAAGATGGGACCTGATTATTCAAAACCTTATAAGTAAGAAGAAGAATTTTAAATTCTATTCTAGAATTAACAGGAAGCCAATGAAGAGAGGCCAATATGGGTGAGATATGCTCTCTCCTTCTAGTCCCCGTCAGTACTCTAGCTGCAGCATTTTGAATTAACTGAAGGCTTTTCAGGGAACTTTTAGGACAACCTGATAATAATGAATTACAATAGTCCAGCCTAGAGGAAATAAATGCATGAATTAGTTTTTCAGCATCACTCTGAGACAAGACCTTTGTTGGTAAAGTGTAGTGACACGGACCCACAACAGGGGGCGTAAATGAACGGCAGTGGTGTCAAAAGTACACACATTTGTTACTTAAGTAGAAGTATAGATACTGCAGTTTAATAACACTCTGGTAAAAGTTGAAGTATCAACTTGACCTCTTTACTCAAGTAAAAGTGAAAAAGTATGTGCTCCAAAACCTACTTAAAGTATAAAAGTATAAAGTAACCTTTAAAAAAAAAAAAAAAAAGGTAGATGCCACTATATGAATTGAAAGCTTAATTTAAAAACTGATTTGTTCTACATGTGGCCCAAGACCCAAAACCCAAAATTACCCCCCAACACCACCTGCACGAAAATGTTTCAATTCTAGAAGCTCTGAAATGCAATCTGGGACTATTCCAGACAATAAACTGCAGTGAGTGCAGCATCTATTTAGTGAAGGAAAAAAAAAAAAAAAAAAAAAACAATTTTCCTTATTCCAATTCATTCCAGTAGTATTCTGCTCTTACTAGGATGCAGCAGTTTTCTAGTTTGTCAGATAGTTCTGGAGGAAATCACTGAAGAAATTAACACACTGAAAATATGGTTTGACCGAAACAAACTGTCATTAAATAAGACAGGGATGAAATGGAGGTGTAAGAGTCACTAGGTGTTCACAGGAAACACTTATTTATTTCTGTATGTATGTATGTTCATTGTTAGTTGCTTTTATATTTTCTGTTGTGTTTCTATTCAGGTTCTTTTTGCCTCTTTCTCTAAAATTGTATATAATAATCATTAGATTATTAATATATAAACAAAAATAAATTTAAGAAATATTACAATTTGAAAACAAATGCCCCCGAACGTGACGAGAGCTGCTTAATGCTAACTTTTAACATTGAAAATCCATAGACATGCTAACGTGTTAGCGTCGCTCCGGCTTTTAAGTTATAAAATACATCTATCAACTGTTTCAGAAGACCATAACAGGTCGGTTTAACATAGAAAAGGTAAACAATACTCACAGAAGTATGCTCTTTAGGGTTTTTGCAGGGGAAAATTAAGCGAAAGAAAGAATAAACGAAGCAATAGGTCGAAGCATTGCTTCAATCTGCGAACCACTGCTTGGATTGGTTCAAGGTTCAAAGCAAAGCCGTGCTGCAGAAAAGTTGATTACAGGCGCACATGACGTGAAATATATATATATATATATATATATATATATATATATATACATATATATATATATATATATATATATATATATATATATATATATATATATATATATATATATATATATAAACATTAAACTGAAGCCAAGAGTAACGAGGCTGTTTGTTTTAAAAATGTAAGGAATAGAAAGTACAGATACTTGTGTGAAAATGTAATGAGTAGAAGTCAGAAGTAGGCAGAAAAATAAGTAAAGGAGTAAAGTATAGATACCTAAAAAGTGTACTTAAGTACAGTAACGAAGTATTTGTACTTCGTTACTTGACACCTCTGATGAACGGACAATAGAAGGAGTTAAATTTGAACACTTTACTGTTGTGAATGCCACAACCAAACACAGCAGATTACAGAATGAATACAAGTCAATCAATAAAGGTGTCGTGTGGGCAGGCTCGACGATAGGAGACGCCCGTCTGGAGACGAACCGGAATAACACGATTTCCACCGAACCCGAGGGATACTGGAGCCGCCAAGACCCGAAGTCCCCAGGTGGCCACCGTCTCAGCGTGTCGGATCTGGTACTGCTGGCGGAAAACAAAGACAGTCAAGTGTGGGTGTGTGTACACCCTGTAACAATAATGGTGGGAATTCCACGTCCACCTCTCACTCAATATTCTGATGAGTTTGCAGTGATCCCTCAGAGGAAAAGAGTGCCGTCCTGCACTCAGCTTCCACAAAACAAGGGACCGGTACTCCTGCAAACACTCACAATATACAGATTATAAGGTAACCACAAATGGCTGAGGATATTACCTCTCACTGAAGTCGATATCACGGCGATGTGGTGGAGGTGTCTTCCTGCTTTTATTCCAGGTGAGATGTAGATGATCGGTGACAGCTGTCATGGTTGATGAGTGACAGCTGTCACCTCGGCTGTTCCTGTAGGCGGCAGCGCCCTCTCGTGCCTGAAGCCCGCACTTCAGGCAGGGTCGCCCTCTGGTGGTGGGCCAGCAGTACCTCCTCTTCTGGCGGCCCACACAACAGGACCCCCCCCCCCCTCAACGGGCGGAGGGCCGGGTCCAGGATGAAACTCCTCTTCACCCAGGAGCGTTCTTCGGGTCCATACCCTTTCCAGTCCACCAAATATTGAAAGCCCCGGCCCATTCGACGGACGTCCAAGAGCCGACGTACTGTCCAAGCTGGCTCCCCGTCGATAATACGGGCAGGAGGCGGCGCCGGACCGGGTGCACAGAGGGGTGAGGTGTGATGTGGTTTTACCCTGGAGACGTGAAAGACCGGATGGATCCAACTCCCGGCCTCACTGTGGTGGGACTGAGGACCTTGAGGATGGTGAACGGTCCGATGTAGCCGTCTTTCAATTTCGGTGACTCGACCTGGAGCGGTATGTCCTTGGTTGATAGCCATACCTCCTGGAGAGACCTTGGAGAACCAGTCCACTATCGTGAGGATGGTGGTGTGCCCCCGGGACGGCGGGAGGCCCGTGACGAAATCCAGACCGATGTGGGACCAGGGGCGATGAGGCACAGGACGTGGCTGCAGGAGTCCCTGTGCCTTCTGTTGGTCCGCCTTGCCCCTGGCGCAGGTGGTGCAGGCCTGGATGTAAGCCCGGACGTCAGCCTCCAGAGACGCCCACCAGAAGCACTGCCGGACCACTGCCACGGTCCTACGCACCCCTGGGTGGCAGGAGAGTTTGGACCCGTGACAGAAGTCCAGGACGGCAGCTCTGGCCTCTGGTGGGACGTACAGTCTGTTTCTCGGTCCTGTTCCAGGATCCGGGCTCCGTGCCAGGGCCTCCCGGACGGTCTTCTCCACGTCCCAGGTTAGGGTAGCCACGATAGTGGACTCCGGTAAGATGGGTTCCGGTGGATCCGACAGCTCGGTCTTGACTTCTTGTTCGTGCACCCGGGACAGGGCATCCGACCTCTGGTTTTTGGTCCCGGGGCGGTAGGTGATCCGGAAGTCAAAACGGCCGAAAAACAGTGACCAGCGGGCTTGCCTTGGGTTCAGTCGCTTGGCGGTCCTGATATACTCCAGGTTCCGGTGGTCAGTAAAAACCGTGAAAAGCACTGACGCTCCCTCCAGCAGGTGTCTCCACTCCTCAAGAGCCTCTTTCACCGCAAGGAGCTCTCGATTGCCCACGTCATAGTTCCGCTCTGCTGGGGTCAACCTGCGGGAAAAATAGGCACACGGGTGAAGAACCTTATCGGTCTCTCCGCTCTGGGATAGCACGGCTCCTATCCCTGAGTCAGAGGCGTCCACTTCAACCACAAACTGCCGACTAGGATCGGGCTGCACCAAGACAGGTGCAGTCGAGAAGCGCTGTTTCAACTCCCTGAACGTGGCATCGCACCGATCCGACCAGGTGAAGGGAACTTTTGGTGAGGTCAGGGCTGTCAGGGGGCTAACTACCTGACTATACCCCTTAATGAACCTCCTGTAAAAATTTGCAAAGCCGAGGAACTGTTGCAGCTTCCTACGGCTCGTAGGTTGGGGCCAGTCTCTCACCGCTGCGACCTTGGCCGGATCTGGAGCGACGGAGTTGGAGGAGATGATAAACCCCAGGAAGGACAAAGAGGTGCGGTGAAACTCACACTTCTCGCCCTTCACAAACAGCCGGTTCTCCAACAACCGCTGCAGGACCTGACGTACATGCCGTACATGGGTCTCAGGATCCGTAGAAAAGATGAGTATATCGTCCAGATATACGAAGACGAATCGGTGCAGGAAGTCCCGCAAGACGTCATTAACCAAAGCTTGGAACGTCGCGGGGGCGTTTGTGAGGCCGAACGGCATGACCAGGTACTCAAAATGACCTAACGGGGTGTTGGATGGAGTTTCATCAGTTGACTTCCTGTTCCGGAGCACAGCGGTGTTCTGCTGTATCTGTTAGCTGTTTGAACTGAGCTGTTTGAGTTCTTTGAATTAACAGTCTTTTTCAAGACTTTTTTACTTTTTTACTTTTTTTTACTTTTTCACCGTGCTCCAACGCCTAAGGAAGACCTCTAACGGTCGAAGCATCGCGACGGAGCTCTTTTATCAGCTGGCCTTCATCAGCGTTGGCAGGCTAACTAGCTTGCTAACGCTTTCGTTTTTATTTTTGTTTTATTTTTTAGCACTGTTGTCGTGCGTTACCTGTGCTGCTCCACAGCCTGTCCAGTGGATTTTTATTTTATTTTTTAGCACTGTTGTCGTGCGTTACCTGTGCTGCTCCACAGCCTGTCCAGTGGATTTTTATTTTATTTTTTACCACTGTTGTCGTGTGTTACCTGTGCTGCTCCACAGCCTGTTCAGTGGATTTTTATTTTATTTTTTAGCACTGTTGTCATGTGTTACCTGTGCTGCTCCACAGCCTGTCCAGTGGATTTTTATTTTATTTTTTAGCACTGTTGTCGTGTGTTACCTGTGCTGCTCCACAGCCTGTTCAGTGGATTTTTATTTTATTTTTTAGCACTGTTGTCGTGTGTTACCTGTGCTGCTCCACAGCCTGTTCAGTGGATTTTTATTTTATTTTTTAGCACTGTTGTCGTGTGTTACCTGTGCTGCTCCACAGCCTGTCCAGTGGATTTTGATTTTGATTTTATTTATTTTTTTAGCACTGTTGTCGTGTGTTACCTGTGCTGCTCCACAGCCTGTTCAGTGGATTTTTATTTTATTTTTTAGCACTGTTGTCGTGCGTTACCTGTGCTGCTCCACAGCCTGTTCAGTGGATTTTTGTTTTGTTTTTTGGCACTGTTGTCGTGTGTTACCTGTGCTGCTCCACAGCCTGTCCAGTGGATTTTGATTTTGATTTTATTTTTTTTTTTAGCACTGTTGTCGTGCGTTACCTGTGCTGCTCTGCAGCCTGTTCAGTGGATTTTTATTTTATTTTTTAGCACTGTTGTCGTGTGTTACCTGTGCTGCTCTGCAGCCTGTCCAGTGGATTTTTATTTTATTTTTTAGCACTGTTGTCGTGTGTTACCTGTGCTGCTCTGCAGCCTGTCCAGTGGATTTTTATTTTATTATTATTATTATTATTATTATTATTATTTTTTTTTTTTTAGCACTGTTGTCGTGCGTTACCTGTGCTGCTCTGCAGCCTGTTCAGTGGATTTTTATTTTATTTTTTAGCACTGTTGTCGTGTGTTACCTGTGCTGCTCTGCAGCCTGTCCAGTGGATTTTTATTTTATTTTTTAGCACTGTTGTCGTGTGTTACCTGTGCTGCTCTGCAGCCTGTCCAGTGGATTTTTATTTTATTATTATTATTATTATTATTTTTTTTTTTTTTTTTTTTTTTAGCACTGTTGTCGTGTGTTACCTGTGCTGCTCCACAGCCTGTCCAGTGGATTTTTATTTTATTTTTTACCACTGTTGTCGTGTGTTACCTGTGCTGCTCTGCAGCCTGTCCAGTGGATTTTTATTTTATTATTATTATTATTATTTTTTTTTTTTTTTTTTTTTTTTTTTAGCACTGTTGTCGTGTGTTACCTGTGCTGCTCCACAGCCTGTCCAGTGGATTTTTATTTTATTTTTTACCACTGTTGTCGTGTGTTACCTGTGCTGCTCTGCAGCCTGTCCAGTGGATTTTTATTTTATTATTATTATTATTATTTTTTTTTTTTTTTTTTTTTTTTTAGCACTGTTGTCGTGTGTTACCTGTGCTGCTCCACAGCCTGTCCAGTGGATTTTTATTTTATTTTTTACCACTGTTGTCGTGCGTTACCTGTGCTGCTCTGCAGCCTGTCCAGTGGATTTTTATTTTATTATTATTATTATTATTATTATTTTTTTTTTTTTTTTTTTTTTTAGCACTGTTGTCGTGTGTTACCTGTGCTGCTCCACAGCCTGTCCAGTGGATTTTTATTTTATTTTTTAGCACTGTTGTCGTGTGTTACCTGTGCTGCTCCACAGCCTGTTCAGTGGATTTTTATTTTATTTTTTAGCACTGTTGTTGTGTGTTACCTGTGCTGCTCCACAGCCTGTCCAGTGGATTTTTATTTTATTTTTTACCACTGTTGTCGTGCGTTACCTGTGCTGCTCTGCAGCCTGTCCAGTGGATTTTTATTTTATTATTATTATTATTATTATTTTTTTTTTTTTTTTAGCACTGTTGTCGTGTGTTACCTGTGCTGCTCCACAGCCTGTCCAGTGGATTTTGTTTTAGCACTGTTGTCGTGCGTTACCTGTGCTGCTCCACAGCCTGTCCAGTGGATTTTGTTTTAGCACTGTTGTCGTGCGTTACCTGTGCTGCTCCACAGCCTGTCCAGTGGATTTTGTTTTAGCACTGTTGTCGTGCGTTACCTGTGCTGCTCCACAGCCTGTCCAGTGGATTTTGATTTAGCACTGTTGTCGTGTGTTACCTGTGCTGCTCCACAGCCTGTCCAGTGGATTTTTATTTTGTTTTAGCACTGTTGTCGTGCGTTGCCTGTGCTGCTCCACAGCCTGTCCAGTGGATTTTTATTTTAATTTTATTTTTTAGCACTGTTGTCGTGCGTTGCCTGTGCTGCTCCACAGCCTGTCCTGTGGATTTTTATTTTTATTTTATTTTATTTTTTAGCACTGTTGTTGTGCGTTACCTGTGCTGCTCCACAGCCTGTCTAGTGGATTTTTATTTTATTTTAGCACTGTTGTCGTGCGTTACCTGTGCTGCTCCACAGCCTGTCTAGTGTCGGATTCCCTGTTTGGGAATCCGCTAGCTTAGCGTAGCTACTAGCTCTTAGCCGTTTTAGCATGGCGGCTTCTCCTGTCTCTCCCGTACTTTTCTGCTCTGGGTGTGAAATGTTTAGTTATTCCTCGGCCTCTTTTAGCAGTAACGGTACTTGTAATAAGTGCAGCTTATTCGTAGCTTTGGAGGCCAGGCTGGGCGAATTGGAGGCTCGGCTCCGCACCGTGGAAAATTCTACAGCTAGCCAGGCCTCTGTAGTCGGTGCGGACCAAGGTAGCTTAGCCGCCGTTAGTTCCCCCCTGGCAGACCCCGTGCAGTCGGGAAGGCAGGCTGACTGGGTGACTGTGAGGAGGAAGCGTAGCCCTAAACAGAAGCCCCGTGTACACCGTCAACCCGTTCACATCTCTAACCGTTTTTCCCCACTCGACGATACACTCGCCGAGGATCAAACTCTGGTTATTGGCGACTCTGTTTTGAGAAATGTGAAGTTAGCGACACCAGCAACCATTGTCAATTGTCTTCCGGGGGCCAGAGCAGGCGACATCGAAGGACATTTGAAATTGCTGGCTAAGGCTAAGCGTAAATTTGGTAAGATTGTAATTCACGTCGGCAGTAATGACACTCGGTTACGCCAATCGGAGGTCACTAAAATTAACATTGAATCGGTGTGTAACTTTGCAAAAACAATGTCGGACTCTGTTGTTTTCTCTGGGCCCCTCCCCAATCAGACCGGGAGTGACATGTTTAGCCGCATGTTCTCCTTGAATTGCTGGCTGTCTGAGTGGTGTCCAAAAAATGAGGTGGGCTTCATTGATAATTGGCAAAGCTTCTGGGGAAAACCTGGTCTTGTTAGGAGAGACGGCATCCATCCCACTTTAGAGGGAGCAGCTCTCATTTCTAGAAATCTGGCCAATTTTTTGGGATCCTCCAAACTGTGACTGTCTAGCGTTGGGACCAGGAGGCAGAGCTGTGGTCTTATACACCTCTCTGCAGCTTCTCTCCCCCTGCCATCCCCCTATTACCCCATCCCCGTAGAGACGGTGCCTGCTCCCAGACCACCAATAACTAGTAAAAATCTATTTAAGCATAAAAATTCAAAAAGAAAAAATAATATAGCACCTTCAATTGCACCACAGACTAAAACAGTTAAATGTGGTCTATTAAACATTAGGTCTCTTTCTTCTAAGTCCCTGTTGGTAAATGATATAATAATTGATCAACGTATTGATTTATTCTGCCTAACAGAAACTTGGTTACAGCAGGATGAATATGTTAGTTTAAATGAGTCAACACCCCCGAGTCACACTAACTGTCAGAATGCTCGTAGCACGGGCCGGGGCGGAGGATTAGCAGCAATCTTCCATTCCAGCTTATTAATTAATCAAAAACCTAGACAGAGCTTTAATTCATTTGAAAGCTTGTCTCTTAGTCTTGTCCATCCAAATTGGAAGTCCCAAAAACCAGTTTTATTTGTTATTATCTATCGTCCACCTGGTCGTTACTGTGAGTTTCTCTGTGAATTTTCAGACCTTTTGTCTGACTTAGTGCTTAGCTCAGATAAGATAATTATAGTGGGCGATTTTAACATCCACACAGATGCTGAGAATGACAGCCTCAACACTGCATTTAATCTATTATTAGACTCTATCGGCTTTGCTCAAAAAGTAAATGAGTCCACCCACCACTTTAATCATATTTTAGATCTTGTTCTGACTTATGGTATGGAAATAGAAGACTTAACAGTATTCCCTGAAAACTCCCTTTTGTCTGATCATTTTTTAATAACATTTACATTTACCCTGATGGACTACCCTGCAGTGGGGAATAAGTTTCATTACACTAGAAGTCTTTCAGAAAGCGCTGTAACTAGGTTTAAGGATATGATTCCTTCTTTATGTTCTCTAATGTCATATACCAACACAGAGCAGAGTAGCTACCTAAACTCTGTAAGGGAGTTAGAGTATCTTGTCAATAGTTTTACATCCTCATTGAAGACAACTTTGGATGCTGTAGCTCCTCTGAAAAAGAGAGCTTTAAATCAGAAGTGTCTGACTCCGTGGTATAACTCACAAACTCGTAGCTTAAAGCTGATAACCCGTAAGTTGGAGAGGAAATGGCGTCTCACTAATTTAGAAGATCTTCACTTAGCCTGGAAAAAGAGTTTGTTGCTCTATAAGAAAGCCCTTCGTGAAGCTAGGACATCTTTCTACTCATCACTAATTGAAGAAAATAAGAACAACCCCAGGTTTCTTTTCAGCACTGTAGCCAGGCTGACAAAGAGTCAGAGCTCTATTGAGCTGAGTATTCCATTAACTTTAACTAGTAATGACTTCATGACTTTCTTTGCTAACAAAATTTTGACTATTAGAGAAAAAATTACTCATAACCATCCCAAAGATGTATCGTTATCTTTGGCTGCTTTCAGTGATGCCGGTATTTGGTTAGACTCTTTCTCTCCGATTGTTCTGTCTGAGTTATTTTCATTAGTTACTTCATCCAAACCATCAACATGCTTATTAGACCCCATTCCTGCCAGGCTGCTCAAGGAAGTCCTACCATTATTTAATGCTTCAATCTTAAATATGATCAATCTATCTTTGTTAGTTGGTTATGTACCACAGGCCTTTAAGGTGGCAGTAATTAAACCATTACTTAAAAAGCCATCACTTGACCCAGTTATCTTAGCTAATTATAGGCCAATCTCCAACCTTCCTTTTCTCTCAAAGATTCTTGAGAGGGTAGTTGTAAAACAGCTAACTGATCACCTGCAGAGGAATGGTCTATTTGAAGAGTTTCAGTCAGGTTTTAGAATTCATCATAGTACAGAAACAGCATTAGTGAAGGTTACAAATGATCTTCTTATGGCTTCGGACAGTGGACTTATCTCTGTGCTTGTTCTGTTGGACCTCAGTGCTGCTTTTGATACTGTTGACCATAAAATTTTATTACAGAGATTAGAGCATGTCATAGGTATTAAAGGCATTGCGCTGCGGTGGTTTGAATCATATTTGTCTAATAGATTACAGTTTGTTCATGTAAATGGGGAATCTTCTTCACAGACTAAAGTTAATTATGGAGTTCCACAAGGTTCTGTGCTAGGACCAATTTTATTCACTTTATACATGCTTCCCTTGGGCAGTATTATTAGACGGTATTGCTTAAATTTTCATTGTTACGCAGATGATACCCAGCTTTATCTATCCATGAAGCCAGAGGATACGCACCAATTAGCTAAACTGCAGGATTGTCTTACAGACATAAAGACATGGATGACCTCTAATTTCCTGCTTTTAAACTCAGATAAAACTGAAGTTATTGTACTTGGCCCCACAAATCTTAGAAGCATGGTGTCTAACCAGATCGTTACTCTGGATGGCATTTCCCTGATCTCTAGTAATACTGTGAGAAATCTTGGAGTTATTTTTGATCAGGATATGTCATTCAAAGCGCATATTAAACAAATATGTAAGACTGCCTTTTTGCATTTACGCAATATCTCTAAAATCAGAAAGGTCTTGTCTCAGAGTGATGCTGAAAAACTAATTCATGCATTTATTTCCTCTAGGCTGGACTATTGTAATTCATTATTATCAGGTTGTCCTAAAAGTTCCCTAAAAAGCCTTCAGTTGGTTCAGAATGCTGCAGCTAGAGTACTGACGGGGACTAGCAGGAGAGAGCATATCTCACCCGTGTTGGCCTCCCTTCATTGGCTTCCTGTTAATGCTAGAATAGAATTTAAAATTCTTCTTCTTACTTATAAGGTTTTGAATAATCAGGTCCCATCTTATCTTAGGGACCTCGTAGTACCATATTACCCCATTAGAGCGCTTCGCTCTCAGACTGCGGGCTTACTTGTAGTTCCTAGGGTTTGTAAGAGTAGAATGGGAGGCAGAGCCTTCAGCTTTCAGGCTCCTCTCCTGTGGAACCAGCTCCCAATTCAGATCAGGGAGACAGATACCCTCTCTACTTTTAAGATTAGGCTTAAAACTTTCCTTTTCGCTAAGGCTTATAGTTAGGGCTGGATCGGGTGACCCTGGACCATCCCTTGGTTATGTTGCTTTAGACGTAGACTGTGTTTCATAATTATTGTATGGCCTTGCCTTGCAATGTGGAGCGCCTTGGGGCAACTGTTTGTTGTGATTTGGCGCTATACAAGAAAAAAGTTGATTGATTGATTGATTGAATGCCTCTTCCATTCGTCTCCCTTCCGGACCCGAACTAGGTGGTATGCGTTCCTAAGATCCAACTTTGTGAAGATTTTGGCTCCATGCAGGGGGGCGAACACCGAATCCAACAAAGGCAAAGGGTATCGGTTGCGAACCGTGATCTCGTTCAGCCCCCGGTAATCAATGCATGGACGAAGACCGCCATCTTTTTTGCTCACAAAAAAGAAACCTGCTCCCATCGGAGAGGTGGAGTTACGGATCAGCCCGGCAGCTAAGGAGTCCCGGATGTAGGTCTCCATCGATTCGCGCTCAGGTCGGGAGAGGTTGTACAGCCTGCTGGACGGGAACTCCACGCCTGGCAACAAATCGATGGCACAATCGTACGGACAGTGCGGGGGAAGGGTGAGTGCCCGATCCTTGCTAAAAACGTCAGCAAGATCGTGGTACTCAACCGGCACCGCCGACAGATTGGGGGGAACTTTGACCTGCTACTTAGCCTGGGAACCGGGAGGAACCGAGGATCCCAAATACACCCGATGGCAGGTCTCGCTCCACTGTACCACCACCCCGGACGGCCAATCAATCCGGGGATTGTGTTTTAGCATCCAGGGGAACCCCAGAATCACACGGGAGGTAGAAGGAGTCACAAAAAACTCAATCTCCTCCCTATGATTCCCTGACACTACCAGAGTTACTGGTAGTGTCCTGTGTGTGATTAAAGGGAGTAGGGTGCCATCTAGTGCTCGCACCTGCAATGGTGAAGGAAGCGCCACCAGAGGGAGCCCTACCTCCCTGGCCCATCTGCTGTCTAGCAGATTCCCTTCTGACCCTGTGTCTACCAGTGCTGGGGCCTGAAGGGTTGAATCCCCGCTAAGGATTGTAACTGGGAGCCGTGTGGAAATGTGTGTGAGTCCCACGTGAATTTCTTGGCCCACCCTAAGCCCAGTTTCTAGGGGCGGGCGTTGGTGTTTAACCGTTCGAGGCAATTACTCAATTGGTGCTCAATTGAGCCGCAAACAAAACACGCCCCGCGGGGAAGCCTCCTCTGTCTATTCGGTGGTCTGAATGTGGCCCTGCTCGTGTCCATAGCTTCGTCAGCAGGGGGAGCTGTCGCCCCACGGGACGTAGAGGCCAGGGAGCGTGGGAAGGGCGGACCTTTTTCGGACCCGGAAGGAAGAGGGACGGCGCGCGCCCGGCCACGCCCTTCGTCTCATTCCCGACGGCGTTCTTCCAACCGATTGTCTAACCGTATAACAAGATCGATAAGCCCATCTAATTCCCGCGGTTCATCCTTGGCCACCAGGTGCTCCTTCAGGACCGATGACAGTCTGTTTACGAAGGCGGCGCGGAGCGCAGCGTTATTCCAGCCGGACCTCGCAGCCGCGATGCGGAAGTCGACTGCATAAGCGGCTGTGCTCCGGCGTCCCTGTCTCATTGACAGCAGCACAGTTGAAGCGGTCTCTCCCCTGTTAGGGTGATCAAACACTGTTCTGAACTCCCTCACAAACCCAGTGTACGTGTGAAGGAGCCGTGAATTTTGCTCCCAAAGCGCCGTAGCCCAAGCGCGTGCCTCTCCCCGAAGCAGAGTAATCACATAAGCTATTTTACTAGCGTCTGACGCGTACATGACGGGACGTTGTGCGAAGACGAGCGAACACTGCATGAGAAAGTCCGCGAACGTGTCCACACAACCTCCGTATGGCTCAGGAGGGCTTATGTATGCTTCAGGGGATGGTGGGAGGGGTTGTTGAACCACCACTGGAACATTCATATCCTGCACAGGGTCGGCAGGAGGAGGAGCTGCAGCAGCGCCCTGAGCGCTCGCCGCCACCTGCGCAGAGAGAGCCTCCACCCTGCGGTTCAGGAGGATGTTTTGCTCGGTCATTTGATCCAACCGAGCCGTAAAGGCGGTGAGAATGTGCTGCAGCTCACCAATCACGCCTCCTGCAGACGCCTGCGCTCCCTGCTCTCCCATTGGTCGTTCAACAGCCGGGTGACGCCCCTTGGAGTCCATGACGCTGGCCGAGATATCCTGTTGGGAAAGTGTAGTGACACGGACCCACAACAGGGGGCGTAAATGAACGGACAATAGAAGGAGTTAAATTAGAACACTTTACTGTTGTGAATGCCACAACCAAACACAGCAGATTACAGAATGAATACAAGTCAATCAATAAAGGTGTCGTGTGGGCAGGCTCGACGATAGGAGACGTCCGTCTGGAGACGAACCGGAACCACACGATTTCCACCGCCACCGAACCCGAGGGATACTGGAGCCGCCAAGTCCCGAAGTCCCCAGGTGGCCACCGTCTCAGCGTGTCGGATCTGGTACTGCTGGCGGAAAACAAAGACAGTCAAGTGTGGGTGTGTGTACACCCTGTAACAATAATGGTGGGAATTCCACCTCCACCTCTCACTCAATATTCTGATGAGTATGCAGTGATCCCTCAGAGGAAAAGAGTGCCGTCCTGCACTCACTCAGCTTCCACAAAACAAGGGACCGGTACTCCTGCAAACACTCACAATATACAGATTATAAGGTAACCACAAATGGCTGAGGATATTACCTCTCACTGAAGTCGATATCTCGGCGATGTGGTGGAGGTGTCTTCCTGCTTTTGTTCCAGGTGAGATGTAGATGATCGGTGACAGCTGTCATGGTTGATGAGTGACAGCTGTCACCTCGGCTGTTCCTGTAGGCGGCAGCACCCTCTCGTGCCTGAAGCCCGCACTTCAGGCAGGGCGCCCTCTGGTGGTGGGCCAGCAGTACCTCCTCTTCTGGCGGCCCACACAACAACCTTTCTAATTTTAGAGATATTGCGCAAATGCAAAAAGCAGTCCTACATATTTGTTTAATATGCGCATTGAAGGACATATCCTGGTCAAAAATGACTCCAAGATTTCTCACAGTATTACTGGAGGTCAGGGTAATGCCATCCAGAATAAGGATCTGGTTAGACACCATGTTTCTAAGATTTGTGGGGCCAAGTACAATAACTTCAGTTTTATCTGAATTTAAAAGCAGGAAATTAGAGGTCATCCATGTCTTTATGTAAGACAATCCTGCAGTTTAGCTAATTGGTGTGTGTCCTCTGGCTTCATGGAGAGATAAAGCTGGGTATCATCTGCGTAACAATGAAAATTTAAGCAATGCTGTCTAATAATACTGCCTAAGGGAAGCATGTATAAAGTGAATAAAATTGGTCCTAGCACAGAACCTTGTGGAACTCCATAATTAACCTTAGTCTATGAAGAAGATTCCCCATTTACATGAACACACTGTAATCTATTAGATAAATATGATTCAAACCACTGGAGCGCAGTGCCTTTAATACCTATGGCATGGCATCTCTGTAATAAAATTTTATGGTCAACAGTATCAAAAGCAGCACTGATGTTGTGAAAGTGTCGTGACACGGACCCACAACAGGGGGCGGTAATGAACGGACAATGGATAAGCCAAAAGTAACAATTTAATGTTGTGAATCGCACAACGACGTACAGACAATAACAATATGGTGGACAGTCAATCATACACCAGGTGACATGTGGGCAGGCTCAACGATAGAAGACGCCTGGCGAGAGAAGAGCCGGATCCCACACAGCTTCCACCACCAACGGAGCTGAAGAACACCGGAGCCGCCAAGCCCTGCGCCCCAGGTGGCCGCTGTCTTCAGCAGTCAGACCCGGTACTGCTGGCAGAAAACAGAGACAGTCCTGATGAGTGTGAGTTCGCACATTCAGTAATCCCACAGTCAGTGTTCAGTAAGGAGGGAGAACCTCCACCTCCAATCACACACTCGTGCAGCTCTTGTCTAACCACTTATCTGGTTGGAGTGTGAAGCGAAGCCGTCGCTGATCACACCAAATGCCAATCCCACAGATAAGGCAGACACCACAGGATAACGGCTGCAAAAGAAGTTCAGATTATTACTCAACGTTTTGAGTCAGCAGAGAAAATTACCTGAATGGTAGCTGATTTCTCGGCGAGGAGGTGGAGTTGCAGTCCGGCCTTTATGGTGATGGTGATGAGATGAATGAGTGACAGCTGGTGCTGAGGATGAGTGACAGCTGTCACTCCCAGTGGCTCCGGCGCCCTCTCGTGCTTGAAGCCCGCACTCCAAGCAGGGCGCCATCTGGTGGTGGTGGGCCAGCAGTACCTCCTCTTCAGCGGCCCACACAACAACAGAGGTCTAACAGAACATGCACAGAGATGAGTCCACTGTCTGAGGCCATAAGAAGATCATTTGTAACCTTCACTAATGCTGTTTCTGTACTATGATGAATTCTAAAACCTGACTGAAACTCTTCAAATAGACCATTCCTCTGCAGATGATCAGTTAGCTGTTTTACAACTACCCTTTCAAGAATTTTTGAGAGAAAAGGAAGGTTGGAGATTGGCCTATAATTAGCTAAGATAGCTGGGTCAAGTGATGGCTTTTTAAGTAATGGTTTAATTACTGCCACCTTAAAAGCCTGTGGTACATAGCCAACTAATAAAGACAGATTGATCATATTTAAGATCGAAGCATTAAATAATGGTAGGGCTTCCTTGAGCAGCCTGGTAGGAATGGGGTCTAATAAACATGTTGATGGTTTGGAGGAAGTAACTAATGAAAATAACTCAGACAGAACAATCGGAGAGAAAGAGTCTAACCAAATACCGGCATCACTGAAAGCAGCCAAAGAGAACGATATGTCTTTGGGATGGTTATCTACTAATGGCCTCTACTGGTGGTTGGCGGCCTCTACTGGTGGTTGGCTCTCACTGCGGTATTGTATCACTTCCTGTTCTGGAGCACAGCGGTGTTTTGCTGTATCTGTTAGCTGTTTAATCTGCATAGTTAGATTGATCTAGTTACCTAGATAACGATTTGTTTCACAGTGTAATCTTCACGTGCCTTAACTAAAGCACTCCCTCTGCTGAATCACCTCTAAATTATTTACACATTATTCACTTTCTGAGTTTTTAGGAATCCGCTAGCTTAGTGAAGCTACTAGCTCTTAGCCGGTTTAGCATGGTGGCTTCTCCTGTCTCTCCCGCACTTTTCTGCTCTGGGTGTGAAATGTTTAGTTATTCCTCGGCCTCCTTTAGCAGCAATGGTACTTGTAATAAGTGTAGCTTATTCAAAGCTTTGGAGGCCAGGCTGGGCGAATTGGAGACTCGGCTCCGCACCGTGGAAAATTCTACAGCTATCCAGGCCCCTGTAGTCGGTGCGGACCAAGGTAGCTTAGCCGCCGTTAGTTTCCCTCTGGCAGATCCCGAGCAGCCAGGAAAGCAGGCCGACTGGGTGACTGTGAGGAGGAAGCGTAGCCCTAAACAGAAGCCCCATGTACACCGCCAACCCGTTCACATTTCTAACCGTTTTTCCCCACTCGGCGACACACCCGCCGAGGATCAAACTCTGGTTATTGGCGACTCTGTTTTGAGAAATGTGAAGTTAGCGACACCAGCAACCATAGTCAATTGTCTTCCGGGGGCCAGAGCAGGCGACATTGAAGGAAATTTGAAACTGCTGGCTAAGACTAAGCGTAAATTTGGTAAGATTGTAATTCACGTCGGCAGTAATGACACCCGGTTACGCCAATCGGAGGTCACTAAAATTAACATTGAATCGGTGTGTAACTTTGCAAAAACAATGTCGGACTCTGTAGTTTTCTCTGGGCCCCTCCCCAATCGGACCGGGAGTGACATGTTTAGCCGCATGTTCTCCTTGAATTGCTGGCTGTCTGAGTGGTGTCCAAAAAATGAGGTGGGCTTCATAGATAATTGGCAAAGCTTCTGGGGAAAACCTGGTCTTGTTAGGAGAGACGGCATCCATCCCACTTTGGATGGAGCAGCTCTCATTTCTAGAAATCTGGCCAATTTTCTTAAATCCTCCAAACCGTGACTATCCAGGGTTGGGACCAGGAAGCAGAGTTGTAGTCTTACACACCTCTCTGCAGCTTCTCTCCCCCTGCCTTCCCTCATTACCCCATCCCCGTAGAGACGGTGCCTGCTCCCAGACCACCAATAACCAGCAAAATCTATTTAAGCATAAAAATTCAAAAAGAAAAAATAATATAGCACCTTCAACTGCACCACAGACTAAAACAGTTAAATGTGGTCTATTAAACATTAGGTCTCTCTCTTCTAAGTCCCTGTTAGTAAATGATATAATAATTGACCAACATATTGATTTATTCTGCTTTACAGAAACCTGGTTACAGCAGGATGAATATGTTAGTTTAAATGAGTAAACACCCCCGAGTCACACTAACTGTCAGAACGCTCGTAGCACGGGCCGAGGCGGAGGATTAGCAGCAATCTTCCACTCCAGCTTATTAATTAATCAAAAACCCAGACAGAGCTTTAATTCATTTGAAAGCTTGACTCTTAGTGTTGTCCATCCAAATTGGAAGTCCCAAAAATCAGTTTTATTTGTTATTATCTATCGTCCTCCTTGTTGTTACTGTGAGTTTCTCTGTGAATTTTCAGACCTTTTGTCTGACTTAGTGCTTAACTCAGATAAAATAATTATAGTGGGCAATTTTAACATCCACACAGATGCTGAGAATGACAGCCTCAACACTGCATTTAATCTATTATTAGACTCAATTGGCTTTGCTCAAAATGTAAATGAGTCCACCCACCACTTTAATCATATCTTACATCTTGTTCTGACTTATGGTATGGAAATTGAAGACTTAACAGTATTCCCTGAAAACTCCCTTCTGTCTGATCATTTCTTAATAACATTTACATTTACTCTGATGGACTACCCAGCAGTGGGGAATAAGTTTCATTACACTAGAAGTCTTTCAGAAAGCGCTGCAACTAGGTTTAAGGATATGATTCCTTCTTTATGTTCTCTAATGCCATATACCAACACAGTGCAGAGTAGCTACCTAAACTCTGTAAGTGAGATAGAGTATCTCGTCAGTAGTTTTACATCCTCATTGAAGACAACTTTGGATGCTGTAGCTCCTCTGAAAAAGAGAGCTTTAAATCAGAAGTGCCTGACTCCGTGGTATAACTCACAAACTCGCAGCTTAAAGCAGATAACCCGTAAGTTGGAGAGGAAATGGCATCTCACTAATTTAGATCTTCACTTAGCCTGGAAAAAGAGTCTGTTGCTCTATAAAAAAGCCCTCCGTAAAGCTAGGACATCTTACTACTCAACACTAATTGAAGAAAATAAGAACAACCCCAGGTTTCTTTTCAGCACTGTAGCCAGGCTGACAAAGAGTCAGAGCTCTATTGAGCCGAGTATTCCTTTAACTTTAACTAGTAATGACTTCATGACTTTCTTTGCTAATAAAATTTTAACTATTAGAGAAACAATTACTCATAACCATCCCAAAGACGTATCGTTATCTTTGGCTGCTTTCAGTGATGCCGGTATTTGGTTAGACTCTTTCTCTCAGATTGTTCTGTCTGAGTTATTTTCATTAGTTACTTCATCCAAACCATCAACATGTCTATTAGACCCCATTCCTACCAGGCTGCTCAAGGAAGCCCTACCATTATTTAATGCTTCGATCTTAAATATGATCAATCTATCTTTATTAGTTGGCTATGTACCACAGACTTTTAAGGTGGCAGTAATTAAACCATTACTTAAAAAGCCATCACTTGACCCAGCTATCTTAGCTAATTATAGGCCAATCTCCAACCTTCCTTTTCTCTCAAAAATTCTTGAAAGGGTAGTTGTAAAACAGCTAACTGATCATCTGCAGAGGAATGGTCTATTTGAAGAGTTTCAGTCAGGTTTTAGAATTCATCATAGTACAGAAACAGCATTAGTGAAGGTTACAAATGATCTTCTTATGGCCTCAGACAGTGGTCTCATCTCTGTGCTTGTTCTGTTAGACCTCAGTGCTGCTTTTGATACTGTTGACCATAAAGTTTTATTACAGAGATTAGAGCATGCCATAGGTATTAAAGGCACTGCGCTGTGGTGGTTTGAATCATATTTATCTAATAGATTACAATTTGTTCATGTAAATGGGGAGTCTTCTTCACAGACTAGGGTTAATTATGGAGTTCCACAAGGTTCTGTGCTAGGACCAATTTTATTCACTTTATACATGCTTCCATTAGGCAGTATTATTAGACGGCATTGCTTAAATTTTCATTGTTACGCAGATGATACCCAGCTTTATCTATCCATGAAGCCAGAGGACACACACCAATTAGCTAAACTGCAGGATTGTCTTACAGACATAAGGACATGGATGACCTCTAATTACCTGCTTTTAAACTCAGATAAAACTGAAGTTATTGCACTTGGCCCCACAAATCTTAGAAACATGGTGTCTAACCAGATCCTTACTCTGGATGGCATTACCCTGACCTCTAGTAATACTGTGAGAAATCTTGGAGTCATTTTTGATCAGGATATGTCCTTCAATGCGCATATTAAACAAATATGTAGGACTGCTTTTTTTGCATTTGCGCAATATCTCTAAAATTAGAAAGGTCTTGTCTCAGAGTGATGCTGAAAAACTAATTCATGCATTTATTTCCCCTAGGCTGGACTATTGTAATTCATTATTATCAGGTTGTCCTAAAAGTTCCCTGAAAAGCCTTCAGTTAATTCAAAATGCTGCAGCTAGAGTACTGACGGGGACTAGAAGGAGAGAGCATATCTCACCCATATTGGCCTCTCTTCATTGGCTTCCTGTTAATTCTAGAATAGAATTTAAAATTCTTCTTCTTACTTATAAGGTTTTGAATAATCAGGTCCCATCTTATCTTAGGGACCTCATAGTACCATATCACCCCAATAGAGTGCTTCGCTCTCAGACTGCAGGCTTACTTGTAGTTCCTAGGGTTTGTAAGAGTACAGCCCCTGGCAAAAATTATGGAATCACCGGCCTCAGAGGATGTTTATTCAGTTGTTTAATTTTGTAGAAAAAAAGCAGATCACAGACATGACACAAAACTAAAGTCATTTCAAATGGCAACTTTCTGGCTTTAAGAAACACTATAAGAAATCAAGAAAAAAAGATTGTGGCAGTCAGTAACGGTTACTTTTTTAGACCAAGCAGAGGGAAAAAAATATGGAATCACTCAATTCTGAGGAAAAAATTATGGAATCACCCTGTAAATTTTCATCCCCCAAATTAACACCTGCATCAAATCAGATCTGCTCATTGACATTGACCCTATGTGTCTTTTTGCAAGGAATGTTTTTTGCAGTTTTTGCTCTATGGCAAGATGCATTATCATCTTGAAAAATGATTTCATCATCCCCAATCATCCTTTCAATTGTCCAAAATATCAACATAAACTTGTGCATTTATTGATGATGTAATGACAGCCATCTCCCCAGTGCCTTTACCTGACATGCAGCCCCATATCATCAATGACTGTGGAAATTTACATGTTCTCTTCAGGCAGTCATCTTTATAAATCTCATTGGAACGGCACCAAACAAAAGTTCCAGCATCATCACCTTGCCCAATGCAGATTCAAGATTCATCACTGAATATGACTTTCATCCAGTCATCCACAGTCCACAATTGCTTTTCCTTAGCCCATTGTAACCTTGTTTTTTTCTGTTTAGGTGTTAATGATGGCTTTTGTTTAGCTTTTCTGTATGTAAATCCCATTTCCTTTAGGCGGTTTCTTACAGTTCGGTCACAGACGTTGACTCCAGTTTCCTCCCATTCGTTCCTCATTTGTTTTGTTGTGCATTTTCGATTTTTGAGACATATTGCTTTAAGTTTTCTGTCTTGACGCTTTGATGTCTTCCTTGGTCTACCAGTATGTTTGCCTTTAACAACCTTCCCATGTTGTTTGTATTTGGTCCAGAGTTTAGACACAGCTGACTGTGAACAACCAACATCTTTTGCAACATTGCGTGATGATTTACTCTCTTTTAAGAGTTTGATAATCCTCTCCTTTGTTTCAATTGACATCTCTCGTGTTGGAGCCATGATTCATGTCAGTCCACTTGGTGCAACAGCTCTCCAAGGTGTGATCACTCCTTTTAAGATGCAGACTATCGAGCAGAGCTGATATGATGCAGGTGTTAGTTTTGGGGATGAAAATTTACAGGGTGATTCCATAATTTTTTCCTCAGAATTGAGTGATTCCATATTTTTTTCCTCTGCTTGGTCTAAAAAAGCAACCGTTACTGACTGCCACAATCTTTTTTTCTTGATTTTTTATAGTGTTTCTTAAAGCCAGAAAGTTGCCATTTGAAATGACTTTAGTTTTGTGTCATGTCTGTGATCTGCTTTTTTTCTACAAAATTAAACAACTGAATGAACATCCTCCGAGGCCGGTGATTCCATAATTATTGCCAGGGGTTGTAGAATGGGAGGCAGAGCCTTCAGCTTTCAGGCTCCTCTCCTGTGGAACCAGCTCCCAATTCGGATCAGGGAGACAGACACCCTCTCTACTTTTAAGATTAGGCTTAAAACTTTCCTTTTTGCTAAAGCTTATAGTTAGGGCTGGATCAGGTGACCCTGAACCATCCCTTAGTTATGCTGCTATAGACTTAGACTGCTGGGGGGTTCCCATGATGCACTGTTTCTTTCTCTTTTTGCTCTGTATGCACCACTCTGCATTTAATCATTAGTGATCGATCTCTGCTCCCCTCCACAGCATGTCTTTTTCCTGGTTCTCTCCCTCAGCCCCAACCAGTCCCAGCAGAAGACTGCCCCTCCCTGAGCCTGGTTCTGCTGGAGGTTTCTTCCTGTTAAAAGGGAGTTTTTCCTTCCCACTGTCGCCAAGTGCTTGCTCACAGGGGGTCGTTTTGACCGTTGGGGTTTTTACGTAATTATTGTATGGCCTTGCTTTACAATATAAAGCGCCTTGGGGCAACTGTTTGTTGTGAATTGGCGCTATATAAATAAAATTGATTGATTGATTGATTGATATTTATATTGATCTAAATCCATGATGACAACCATATTACCTTTGTCTGCAGGTTTGATCACTATATTTTTATTATCTTTTAAACTATTTAGTTCCAATAATTCCTCAGGTGTTAAATTGTGTTTCTCTTTTATTCTAATAAAATCCTGTTTCAGGATCCTTTTATCATGTTTGTGTAAATAAGCAGCTTCCAGAGGGAGTTCAGTGAGGGGAGGGCGCCATCCAGTGGGCAGATGGAAACGCGCAGCCAGAGAATTCTGCTCCTCCACTGTGGGTTTTTTCTTTTTCTCTTTAAAATATAAAGCTAAATCCACTTTCCTATGGTAGCACTGTAAATCAAATTCAAGTTGCAGTTTGTCAGCTTGTGTGAAAGAGTGTGTGGGAATAAATGAAAGGCCTTTATTCAATATGTGTAATTGTGTGGGAGTGGGTTTAAAACTTTTGCTCAGAACCAACACATCAGAATGACAGTGAAAATTCTCAGAGCCCCTCTCTCTGACATTCAGGGGCTTGGGAATTTTAACTCCTCGGCCCAATGGTTCAGAATCTGTTGTGCAGTGTCTGGGGACCAGTGTACAAGGTCATCTGTTGTGTGGAAGAGGTCATTGTGAAGGAGATGAATGTAGGTGAGATTTTTAAAAATGTAAGTATTTAGGTCAATCAAATTGTTTTTGTTGTGAAAGTGTTGGAACACGGACCCACAACAGGGGGCGCAAATGAACGGACAATGGAGGAAGTCAAATAGCACTTCTACTGTTGTGAAATAAGCACAACAAGCACGACAGATCACAATAGAAAATAATAAAGTCAATTCACAAAGGTGTCATGTGGGCAGGCTCGACGATAGAAGACGTCTGTCCAAAGCAGAACCGGAACCACACGATTTCCTCCGCCACCGAACCCCGGGAATACTGGAGCCGCCAAGTCCCGAACTCCCAGGTGGCCACTGCCTCCGCTTGTCGGATCTGGTACTGCAACCACTGTCAAAACACAAGCAACAAAGTCACTGTCTGAAAGACAACACAACGGCTGAGTTCGTTACCTCCTCGGTAGAACGATATCTCGGCAAAGAGGTGGAGGCGACGTCTTGCTGATATACCGATGCAGATCAGATGAGTGGTGACAGCTGTCATAGGTGATGAGTGTCAGCTGTCACCCCGGCTGCTCCTGTGAGGCGGCAGCGCCCTCTGGTGCCTGGAGCCCGCACTCCAGGCAGGGTGCCCTCTGGTGGTGGTGGGCCAGCAGTACCTCCTCTTCAGCGGCCCACACAACAGTTTTGTTGTTCTTGGGGAAGTTCTGGTGAGTAGTTTATTAATGGCACCCAAATTTCAGCATATGGAAACTGTCTCTTAGTCTCTCTAACTGCATGCAGGAGTTGTTTCACTGTTGTGGCCTTGGGGTCACAGTGTCGTGACGTGATCCCGAAGGAAAGAACAATTTTTTGGACCTGACTTTGTTTATCCACTCTCTGCATCAGGTCCCCTGCATTGCGAAATGTGGCACCAGGATAGGAGTCAATCTGCACACCAGGGTAGTCATGTGTGCCGATACGACTGAGGTTGGAATCTCCCACAATTAAAATGGGCTCAGTCACTTTCAGTTTCCAATCACGTTTTTTACGTGAGGTGCCTGTGTGTACATTCACTCTGAATCGACCTTGCACAGGTGCAGATTCAGGTGGTAGGTCATCCTCTGACACATCAGAGTCCTCATGGTCAGAGAGGGCCTCAGTGTAGTGGTCTATGAGAGCTCCACTCTCTGCAGCAGAACCATCTGAGCACTGAGACTCTGTTTTGAAACAAGGTTCGGTCAGATCGGCACACAGAAATGATCACACAGACTGCATTTTGCTAGAACAAACAGGCGTATGTTTATTCCCCACAAAAGCAGTTACATCAAACACAAGTGGTTGCAGCGCATAAAATATCTCTTTCTCTCTTACCGTGACACCTTTAAGGTGGAGAGCCAACACCTTCGGCAGAGTGCGCTTGTCAACCGGCTGGGCGTTCTTACGCAACCCTCAGCAGACTCTATCGGAGCATGGCTCTGCCCCCTCTTTTCTAGTGTGTGCGTGAAGGGAGGGTGAGTGGCCATCTCAAACTCCCAGGCGCACATAATTCCTTTAATCAAGAGGCATCTGAAAGTTATTTCCTCTTGCAAAAACATAATGACCCCAGCTCTTCACTCCCAGTTCAGAATGACCCCAGCATGCTTCACTCCCAGTCGTTAGTGGCTACAAAAACAAATTCGTGCAATTAGTGTAATAATAACAAGTACATCATTAGGGTTACTTTAAGACAGGGGCAAAACAACATAATCTTTTCTCCACACATTCCACTCTTGGTGTTTTGCACCAGTCAATTTATGTAACCACTAGCAGATTCAGGTAATGCTGGGCTCCAGCCTATTCCAACGATTATGTCCTGCCATAGCATTTCCCACATTTCTTCTAGTGATTCACAAACAAAATTTTGAGTAATATAGTCTTGATTATACCTGTTCCAAACAATATACTCATATACAAAACCCAATGTTGTGGGGTCTAATGTGACATTATATTGGTTTACTCCAAAGGGATCATGACATAGCAAAGATAACTTCATCTCATACGCTGAAATATTACCCATTCCACCTCTCGCCGTAAACGTATAACATAAACACATGTAAAAATATTACAAAAAGTCATAACACATATTGCTATAATTAATAAAATTAAGGGCGGCACTAAGGTACTCCTGGCAGTGATGGACATCCCTGAAAAGATATCCCACCAATGGTGTGCTGACGCTTGCTGTACTAATTTTGCCACATGTTTTACCCGTTCGCTAGCTATCAATGTAGACACTATGAGACTGGAGACGTTGGACGTATGTGACTCTATTAATTGCTGAATTTCCGTAGATTGTTCCAATGCGCATTTGAAACGCTCCAGGGAAAGACTCCATGGGGAATGCATTACATCCCATTGTACCGAAGTCAGCCGACTTGATACAGAATAATTAGTCAAACGATACGTCCGATCACCCCAATGCCATAAATGCACATTGTTCAGGCAGCCAGTATACGGAACCGAAGGTACCTGTGAATTATTTTTCATTGTTGCAACACACAGAGCATGTGGGCCGATCTGCCACAACATTTCTCTTGGTGTTTCCCTAGTCCAGTCACAAAGTACAACCTCTGAGTCGGTTAGAAATGGATTAGCATATCCAGTTTGCAGCACACAGGCCATACCCTTATCCGTTATATCACACAGTTTAGTATCAAAAGTTATATTGGTTTTTGGTTCTAACCACTCTCCATCCATATGCAAGAACCAATAACCATTAGTCGTTATCACAGGTAATACTTGATATTTACAAACAACCTTTGGTTGTATTACATTGTACTGGGTCCAATGCCCAGTACATACCGTTTTCGTGTCCTCCAATCATAATAGTTCCCTGTTGTAACTATAGGCTGAAATCTTTCTCTTTGAGCTTCTGCATGAATAGTTTGTACTGCACATACTGTCCAATTTCCTATATGGGATAGATTTTTCAATGAATTGTATGTTTCATTCCATAACTTCAATTGCCATTGAAAATTCTTCTGCCATAAATCAGCGTTTTGTACTTGTCCCACCAGTGCTGTTGGTAACCACTCTCCTATCTGATGTAATACCTGAGAAGAATACTGACCTGTGTTTGACAACATGGTTCTGGTCACTTCATTATCAACTGTATTTGATACTCCTAGGACAGTTCCTGTTCCTCCTAATAAAGTGTCATACCACGCTCTTCGGCGCCTTTTGCAAGTTGGAATATTTGGAAAGGTAACTTGCCAATATACCTTTGTCTTCACTGTTGCTTGTGCCAAATAGGTGCAGGTATCAATTAAAGGTGCAACCTGGGTTTGTGTTGCCTTAGCCTCTGTTGGTAGTACCCACAGCATGTACAGGAATGATCTCCTCCCTTTAATTTCAGTACTATTACTGATCATTACTTTACTCCACGGTTTAATAGTCCAGGTGGTTCCATTGACATTACTACATGAATAACTTGTCATATTAAAAACACACATGTTCACCCTAGCACGAAGAGTGACATTACATCCCATAGTAAATACTGGTATATGGTGTCTGGCAAAACAGTTCACACATCGCCATAGTTTGCAATCACTAGTGAGATTAGCCACTTTACATGATTGGTTTGCTGAGCAGGTGTAATCATCTTGCGTTCTGTTGTTGGCAGAGTTCTTCCATCCTGTTTGGAACAATGATATCTCTTCAAGTTCGTTTCCTTCTGTCATCCCCCAACAACTGGAGACCATGGCACCACCTACAAGGAGGAGTATGACCCAGCAACCGACACCTCCAATTCCGGGACTTCCACTGGTTGCCATGGCGGCGCCCACCTCCTGTGGTTCTTGATCGCCCGATCAGCAACTCCCACCAGGGCATCAAGCCTAGACAACACAAGGGTAGCTACGGGTAGAATGACGACGATTAGTCTTCTCTTACATAACACTTCGATACAGGCACATTTACCCATTTTTCTTCACCCTGATAGAGTATACTAACAGTTGCATCATTCCCTTGAGCTATAATTTCTGCCGCTTTAGGCGGTCCGTTAGGTTGTTTAACCCAAACTTTGGCACCTGCTTGATCTGAGGAACCAAAGCCTTGCGTTCCTCGTGTAGTTATTACTACGGGTTTTGGTATCTCCTGTACCAACCCCATTTCTGTGTTCCCCTGAATCATGATGTCATCGATGTAATGTGAGATCATCATTTTTGTTGGAATCTGGAACTGTTCCAAATGTTCTGCCACTACCCTATGGCAGATGGTAGGGCTATGCAAATAGCCTTGTGGTAATCTGGTGAAGGTATACTGTCGGCCTTCCCAAGTAAACGCAAACTGTTCCATTCTATCCTCTGGAATTGGTATGGTAAAGAATGCGTTGGCCAAATCTATTACAGCATACCATGTACCGCTATGGTGTTGCACTCGTTCAATGATACTCACAGCATCAGGTACAGCTGAAGTCAGCGCCGGTGTATATTTATTTAGACCTCTAAAGTCCACAGTCATTCTCCATGAGCCATCCGACTTACGGACTGGCCATAAAGGATTGTTCCACTTTGTCGTTACTGGTTTTAGGACTCCTGCCTGCAAATACTCTTTAATAGTTGCAGTAATTTCTGCTTGTCCTCCCGGAATGCGATATTGTTTTTGCCTCCTAACCCAGTTAGCGGAACTACTGGTCCCTTCATTTTTTTCTGGATTGCCATGAATTAATGAGGCCTCCGCTCCTGTGTCCACTAAAGCCGAAGTAACTTGAACTGATTTAATCCAATAAATTTCCAATCGAACATAGGGCCTAATATCACTTGTGGACCATTGTGTTAAATCTCGGCGGGCCACAAGAGCTTGACCATTTTCCTAATCCTCATCATAACAATCAAGACTCCGGGAACGCCTTCCCTTATTCTTTCCTTTCTTTCTATCTTTCTTGACCTTACGCGTAGCAGCTATGTGCACCATGTCGTCATCGGAATCCTCCTCCTCTTCCTCCTCAATGGGAGGGGCACTCGGCTTAACTCCTTTTTCTCCTACCTGCATGATCACCATATGCACAGCCTTCAACTCCGCCCACTGACTACTTTTTCCTTCTCCTAATTCTTCTAAAGATTGACCTAATTGTGGGTTGAAAGCTCCTGCTTTCCATCGCCTTTTTCCTGCTTGATATTGACAAGAACCATCCGTAAACCATGCTCGACTTCTCTCATCATCTGACAAATCATCCCATCTTTTTCCCGCTTTCACAGGAGATTCCGCTAATGGTTGAACTTCAAAAGGTACCTCATCTTTCTCAGGAGCATCAGCTACTTGTTCATGCAACAGCGAAACCCCCTTCTCACCTGGCTTTACCCGCTCTGATAGATACCATTTCCATTTTATTACACTAGCCTCCTGAGCTGTCCCTATTCGGTGAGTGGTGGGATTACTCATCACCCATGCCAAAATTGGTATATGTATCCTCATCATTACTTCATGTCCTGCCGTTTGCGATTCAGTTTCAATTAACGCCCAATAACATGCTAAAAGCTGTTTTTCAAAAGGCGTATAACGCATTCTCGCATCTGGGAGTTTCCTCGACCAGAACCCTAAAGGTTTTCGTATCCTGTTTTGTTTTTGCCATAAGCTCCAATTAGCATAATCATTTAGAGCAGACACTTGAAGTTCTACTGGTCCTGATTGCATTTTTCCTAAGGACACAGCCTGCTGTATGGCTTCCTTTGCCATATCAAATGAGCATTGTTGTTCCTCCCCCCATACAAACTCCTTTAACTGTCCCTCCAACTGTTTTACCTGTTGTTCTAACTTCGTCACTTTTTGGGACTTAGCACATTCTGACGAACGGACTGTGTCTAAAGTTAAGACTCGCTCCTTCCAAGCTTCTGCACAAATCCACATCATCTCTAAAATACCTCCCAATGGAGCTTTCGTTTTAACCTCCACCCGCTTTAACATCTCACATAAAACCGGTGGTGTCGCGGTGGGAATTGCTCCAGTCCACGGCCCAGGGCGTCCCCCGCGTCTCCGTAGAAGCTGGCCTATTTCTTTAAAAGTAATCCCATCCCACCCCGGGACCACTTCTTCCTGTTGAGATGCCTCCTCCACATCTCCTTTCCCCCTTCTAAAACAAAACATTTCTGTGTGTAGTCTGAACGCACTTTATCCTGCCGACAACGCCAAAAATGTTTTGAAACAAGGTTCGGTCAGATCGGCACACAGAAATGATCACACAGACTGCATTTTGCTAGAACAAACAGGCGTATGTTTATTCCCCACAAAAGCAGTTACATCAAACACAAGTGGCTGCAGCGCATAAAATATCTCTTTCTCTCTTACCGTGACGCCTTTAAGGTGGAGAGCCAACACCTTCGGCAGAGTGCGCTTGTCAACCGGCTGGGCTTTCTTACGCAACCCGCAGCAGACTCTATCGGAGCATGGCTCTGCCCCCTCTTTTCTAGTGTGTGCGCGAAGGGAGGGTGAGTGGCCATCTCAAACTCCCAGGCGCACATAATTCCTTTAATCAACAGGCATCTGAAAGTTATTTCCTCTTGCAAAAACATAATGACCCCAGCTCTTCACTCCCAGTTCAGAATGACCCCAGCATGCTTCACTCCCAGTCATTAGTGGCTACAAAAACAAATTTGTGCAATTAGTGTAATAATAACAAGTACATCATTAGGGTTACTTTAAGACAGGGGCAAAACAACATAATCTTTTCTCCACACAGACTCAGAAATAGGAGGTGAAGGGCGTGGGAAAACTTGGACCGACTCGGTCTCAAGGTTTTCCTCTCTGTCCACAGAGACTGCCGGGACCCTAAATTTCACCACTCGTTGTTCCAAGCCAACCAGAGGAGGCAAAACAGGGCCTAAACTCAGGTCAGGTGGATCAGGTGGCTTATCAAATTTAGATGTGTGGTCTGTGCCGCACACAGTCGACCGTGGAGGAGACAAGGCCTGAGAGTGAGAGACAGCAGGGACTTCATTATGCATACGAGGTGGCTGGATGCATAATGGTGGTTTGTGTGCTTGTCTCTCAGAGGCAATGTATGACCCCCCAGGGCGGTAAAAAAATTCTCTGCATGGGACAGTCAGATCTGTCCGTGGAGTGTGAACAGCAGTCTGGCGCGTGTCTGTGTTCTGTGCCGTGCGTAACGCTGGAGTGTGAGAAGTGGACACAGTGGTGCGTGGAGGAGATGGTGGTGGGACAGGAGGCTGACACACAACTGGAGGAGCAGGTGTTTTTTCTGACCTCTCAGGTGGGTGTGTCTGTGTCAGTAGGCAGTCTGTAATAAATGTGCGGGCCCGATCCAGCGTGTAGTCTGTGAGCCGTGGGTAATTACGCAGTGCCCAGCGCTCTGCTACAGCTAAGGCCTCAGGCCAGTCTGCATAGAAAGTGCCTGTGAGTGTGTCCAGAAGTGTCTGTAGTGTGTCTGTATAGTGTTCCTCCAGTGATTGCTTAGCAAACTGACCCCATTGTTTAGCATTCCCCCAGAGAAGCATCAGAATGTTATCAGATGCCAGGGCTGGTCTGATACATTTAGACAGATCGTCCACTTTTTTGTCCAGCATAATGTTTGCTGATCCATCACTCTCATCCAAAAGATTATTCAAATGATGCAAGACTTTAATAGTCTTAAACATTATGCGAATCAGTCTCGCGAGATCGCGGTCTGCAGGCCTCCGCATGGCGGAGGTGGTACCACGTGTGTTGGTACGGGAACGGGAACCCGAACCCGAACGGGACCGGGACCGTTCATAATAACGGCCACGGTGTCCGGAACCACGGACAACATCCGCGTAGGAACGCTGTACATGATTAGTGGAACGAGTATTTTTGAAACGAGGCGGCGCTGGCGGGTTAGCATTAAAGTTAGCGCTCCGTCCCCGACGTGGAAACGGAGGTGCACGGGCACTCCCTCGCTCAAAAAACCCCCCATAGTCGTAGTCCGTTTGCAGCCTGGGTCGGCGTCTGTTCCTAACTAATGTCCAGCCGGACATTTCAGTGTCGGAGTGTAGTGCCGTGTCGAAAGTGTTAGCAAGCTAGTTAGCTTGCTAAAAAAATTAATATGGCCAAAAATTGAAAAAAGTGCTCCGTCGCGACGTTTGATCCGTTATAGGTCTTCTTCAGGCATTGGAGCACGGTGAAAAAGTCTTGAAAAAGACTGTTGGTTCAGTGTCCAAAGCAGCAAGTAGCAGTCTCCATATAAACAGTTCGACGTTCGATGTGGAAATGAGCTGTGGAGGGCTGAGGGTCCTCTTATAGGGGGCGTGACGACAAACTCAGCCTCTGCTTTGTAAAAGAAAAAGAAACTTTTAACAAAAAGAACTTCAGGTGAAAAAAAACTTGGAATGCAGCGGGGGTCAAAGGTCAATAATGACAAAAGGATGACCCGTCCGTCAAAATAAAGGTAAGTATTTACATACAGAAAGGTAAGTATTATTTTTTTTTAATTTTTTAATTTAATTATTTTTTATTTTTATTTTTATGTGTATTTTTGGCAGTAAATAATATTTATGAACTGTTATTTATGTACATAATTGTATTAATTATTATCTGTGTTGGGAAGGTGTCGTAACACGGACCCACAACAGGGGGCTCAAGTGAACGGACAATGGATAAGAAAAGGAGTAACAATTTAATGTTGCGAAAGTACACAACGGAATACAAACAGAAATTACAGGTGCCAATTGTATACAAGAGGACAGTGGGCAGGCTCGAAGATAGGAGACCTCTGATGAACGAGGAGCCGGGGCCCACACCGCTTCCACCACCAACGGCCTGAAGAACACCGGAGCCGCCAAGTCCTGAATCCCCAGGTGGTCTCTGTCCTCCGTTGTCGGCCCTGGTACTGCTGGCAAAGAAGACACAGAAGGAGGTGAGTGTGAGTCCTCACACTCAGCAACCTTTACACTCAAAGTCTCTGGGAGGGAAAACCTCCACCTCCAGATACGTTTCTCTCGTGCAGCTCCTGTTGGTCCCTCTTCTGGATCACCACAGGAATGCGGCTGCACACAGAACAAAGTTTAGACAATCGATAATCACAGCAGAGAAGATTACCTTTGTGGTAGATGATTTCTCGGCGAGGAGGTGGAGTTGTGATCCGCTTCTTGTAAGGAGGTTAATGAGAGACAGCTGGTGAGGTTGACAGGTGACAGCTGTCACTTCCAATAGCTCTGGCGCCCTCTCATGCTTGAAGCCCGCACTCCAAGCAGGGCGCCGACTGGTGGTGGTGGGCCAGCAGTACCTCCTCTTCAGCGGCCCACATAACAATCTGTATATTTACACAGAACGGTCTTGAACTATTAACAAAAACAGGTGAGTATTAGGTATTGTGTGTATATATATCTTTGCTTGCCTCTACTGGTGGTTGGCTCTCACTGCGGTATTGTATCACTTCCTGTTCCGGAGCACAGCGGTGTTTTTCTGTATCTGTTAGCTGTTTAATCTGCGCAGTTAGATTGATCTAGTTATCTAGATTACGATTTGTTTCCCAGTGTAATCTTTACGTGCCTTAACTAAAGCACTCCTTCTGCTGAATCACCTCTAAATTATTTACACATTATTCACTTTGCGTGTTTTTAGGAATCCGCTAGCTTAGCGTAGCTACTAGCTCTTAGCCGATTTAGCATGGCGGCTTCTCCTGTCTCTCCCGCACTTTTCTGCTCTGGGTGTGAAATGTTTAGTTATTCCTCGGCCTCCTTTAGCAGTAATGGTACTTGTAATAAGTGTAGCTTATTCGTAGCTTTGGAGGCCAGGCTGGGCGAATTGGAGACTCGGCTCCGCACCGTGGAAAATTCTACAGCTAGCCAGGCCCCTGTAGTCGGTGCGGACCAAGGTAGCTTAGCCGCCGTTAGTTCCCCCCTGGCAGATCCCGAGCAGCCGGGAAAGCAGGCTGACTGGGTGACTGTGAGGAGGAAGCGTAGCCCTAAACAGAAGCCCCGTGTACACCGCCAACCCGTTCACATTTCTAACCGTTTTTCCCCACTCGACGACACACCCGCCGAGGATCAAACTCTGGTTATTGGCGACTCTGTTTTGAGAAATGTGAAGTTAGCGACACCAGCAACCATAGTCAATTGTCTTCCGGGGGCCAGAGCAGGCGACATTGAAGGAAATTTGAAACTGCTGGTTAAGGCTAAGCGTAAATTTGGTAAGATTGTAATTCACGTCGGCAGTAATGACACCCGGTTACGCCAATCGGAGGTCACTAAAATTAACATTAAATCGGTGTGTAACTTTGCAAAAACAATGTCGGACTCTGTAGTTTTCTCTGGGCCCCTCCCCAATCAGACCGGGAGTGACATGTTTAGCCGCATGTTCTCCTTGAATTGCTGGCTGTCTGAGTGGTGTCCAAAAAATGAGGTGGGCTTCATAGATAATTGGCAAAGCTTCTGGGGAAAACCTGGTCTTGTTAGGAGAGACGGCATCCATCCCACTTTGGATGGAGCAGCTCTCATTTCTAGAAATCTGGCTAATTTTCTTAAATCCTCCAAACCGTGACTATCCAGGGTTGGGACCAGGAAGCAGAGTTGTAGTCTTACACACCTCTCTGCAGCTTCACTTCCCCTGCCATCCCCTCATTACCCCATCCCCGTAGAGACGGTGCCTGCTCCCAGACTACCAATAACCAGCAAAAATCTATTTAAGCATAAAAATTCAAAAAGAAAAAATAATATAGCACCTTCAACTGCACCACAGACTAAAACAGTTAAATGTGGTCTATTAAACATTAGGTCTCTCTCTTCTAAGTCCCTGTTGGTAAATGATATAATAATTGATCAACATATTGATTTATTCTGCCTAACAGAAACCTGGTTACAGCAGGATGAATATGTTAGTTTAAATGAGTCAACACCCCCGAGTCACACTAACTGTCAGAATGCTCGTAGCACGGGCCGAGGCGGAGGATTAGCAGCAATCTTCCACTCCAGCTTATTAATTAATCAAAAACCCAGACAGAGCTTTAATTCATTTGAAAGCTTGTCTCTTAGTCTTGTCCATCCAAATTGGAAGTCCCAAAAACCAGTTTTATTTGTTATTATCTATCGTCCACCTGGTCGTTACTGTGAGTTTCTCTGTGAATTTTCAGACCTTTTGTCTGACTTAGTGCTTAGCTCAGATAAGATAATTATAGTGGGCGATTTTAACATCCACACAGATGCTGAGAATGACAGCCTCAACACTGCATTTAATCTATTATTAGACTCTATTGGCTTTGCTCAAAAAGTAAATGAGTCCACCCACCACTTTAATCATATCTTAGATCTTGTTCTGACTTATGGTATGGAAATAGAAGACTTAACAGTATTCCCTGAAAACTCCCTTCTGTCTGATCATTTTTTAATAACATTTACATTTACTCTGATGGACTACCCAGCAGTAGGGAATAAGTTTCATTACACTAGAAGTCTTTCAGAAAGCGCTGTAACTAGGTTTAAGGATATGATTCCTTCTTTATGTTCTCTAATGCCATATAACAACACAGTGCAGAATAGCTACCTAAACTCTGTAAGGGAGATAGAGTATCTCGTCAATAGTTTTACATCCTCATTGAAGACAGCTTTGGATGCTGTAGCTCCTCTGAAAAAGAGAGCTTTAAATCAGAAGTGTCTGACTCCATGGTATAACTCTCAAACTCGTAGCTTAAAGCAGATAACCCGTAAGTTGGAGAGGAAATGGCGTCTCACTAATTTAGAAGATCTTCACTTAGCCTGGAAAAAGAGTCTGTTGCTCTATAAAAAAGCCCTCCGTAAAGCTAGGACATCTTTCTACTCATCACTAATTGAAGAAAATAAGAACAACCCCAGGTTTCTTTTCAGCACTGTAGCCAGGCTGACAAAGAGTCAGAGCTCTATTGAGCTGAGTATTCCATTAACTTTAACTAGTAATGAGTTCATGACTTTCTTTGCTAACAAAATTTTAACTATTAGAGAAAAAATGACTCATAACCATCCCAAAGACGTATCGTTATCTTTGGCTGCTTTCAGTGATGCCGGTATTTGGTTAGACTCTTTCTCTCCGATTGTTCTGTCTGAGTTATTTTCATTAGTTACTTCATCCAAACCATCAACATGTTTATTAGACCCCATTCCTACCAGGCTGCTCAAGGAAGCCCTACCATTATTTAATGCTTCGATCTTAAATATGATCAATCTATCTTTGTTAGTTGGCTATGTACCACAGGCTTTTAAGGTGGCAGTAATTAAACCATTACTTAAAAAGCCATCACTTGACCCAGCTATCTTAGCTAATTATAGGCCAATCTCCAACCTTCCTTTTCTCTCAAAAATTCTTGAAAGGGTAGTTGTAAAACAGCTAACTGATCATCTGCAGAGGAATGGTCTATTTGAAGAGTTTCAGTCAGGTTTTAGAATTCATCATAGTACAGAAACAGCATTAGTGAAGGTTACAAATGATCTTCTTATGGCCTCGGACAGTGGACTCATCTCTGTGCTTGTTCTGTTAGACCTCAGTGCTGCTTTTGATACTGTTGACCATAAAATTTTATTACAGAGATTAGAGCATGCCATAGGTATTAAAGGCACTGCGCTGCGGTGGTTTGAATCATATTTGTCTAATAGATTACAATTTGTTCATGTAAATGGGGAATCTTCTTCACAGACTAAAGTTAATTATGGAGTTCCATAAGGTTCTGTGCTAGGACCAATTTTATTCACTTTATATATGCTTCCCTTAGGCAGTATTATTAGACGGTATTGCTTAAATTTTCATTGTTACGCAGATGATACCCAGCTTTATCTATCCATGAAGCCAGACGACACACACCAATTAGCTAAACTGCAGGATTGTCTTACAGACATAAAGACATGGATGACCTCTAATTTCCTGCTTTTAAACTCAGATAAAACTGAAGTTATTGTACTTGGCCCCACAAATCTTAGAAACATGGTGTCTAACCAGATCCTTACTCTGGATGGCATTACCCTGACCTCTAGTAATACTGTGAGAAATCTTGGAGTCATTTTTGATCAGGATATGTCATTCAAAGCGCATATTAAACAAATATGTAGGACTGCTTTTTTGCATTTACGCAATATCTCTAAAATCAGAAAGGTCTTGTCTCAGAGTGATGCTGAAAAACTAATTCATGCATTTATTTCCTCTAGGCTGGACTATTGTAATTCATTATTATCAGGTTGTCCTAAAAGTTCCCTAAAAAGCCTTCAGTTAATTCAAAATGCTGCAGCTAGAGTGCTGACGGGGACTAGAAGGAGAGAGCATATCTCACCCATATTGGCCTCTCTTCATTGGCTTCCTGTTAATTCTAGAATAGAATTTAAAATTCTTCTTCTTACTTATAAGGTTTTGAATAATCAGGTCCCATCTTATCTTAGGGACCTCGTAGTACCATATCACCCCAATAGAGCGCTTCGCTCTCAGACTGCAGGCTTACTTGTAGTTCCTAGGGTTTGTAAGAGTAGAATGGGAGGCAGAGCCTTCAGCTTTCAGGCTCCTCTCCTGTGGAACCAGCTCCCAATTCAGATCAGGGAGACAGACACCCTCTCTACTTTTAAGATTAGGCTTAAAACTTTCCTTTTTGCTAAAGCTTATAGTTAGGGCTGGATCAGGTGACCCTGAACCATCCCTTAGTTATGCTGCTATAGACGTAGACTGCTGGGGGGTTCCCATGATGCACTGTTTCTTTCTCTTTTTGCTCTGTATGCACCACTCTGCATTTAATCATTAGTGATCGATCTCTGCTCCCCTCCACAGCATGTCTTTTTCCTGGTTCTCTCCCTCAGCCCCAACCAGTCCCAGCAGAAGACTGCCCCTCCCTGAGCCTGGTTCTGCTGGAGGTTTCTTCCTGTTAAAAGGGAGTTTTTCCTTCCCACTGTAGCCAAGTGCTTGCTCACAGGGGGTCGTTTTGACCGTTGGGGTTTTACATCATTATTGTATGGCCTTGCCTTACAATATAAAGCGCCTTGGGGCAACTGTTTGTTGTGATTTGGCGCTATATAAAAAAAAAATTGATTGATTGATTGATATATATATGTGTCCCCAAAAAGACTATGGTTAAATGTGTACAAATTGTAGGGGTTGGGGTTGGGTGTGAGGTCCTGTATGAGGTTGGTAGTCCAGGGTTAGGTTATCTTTAGACGTGTAAATTGGTGTCCAATTTGGTTTAATTGGGGTTGGGAGTAGGGTTAAGGTTAGGGCTAGAGGTTATGGTGGGGATTAGGATTAGGTTAAAATAAGTTGGGTTGAGGTTAGGGTTAGGGCCAAGGGTTAAGGTTAGGGCCAGGGGTTAAAGTTAGGGGTTAAGATTAGGTTAAGTCAGGTTGGGTTAAGGTTAGGGTTAGGAACAGAGGTTAGGGTTAGGGTCAGAGGGTTAGGACCAGGGATTAAGGTTAGGGCCAGGAGTTAGGGTTAGGATTAGGCTAAAATAAGATGGGTTGAGGTTAGGGTTAGGGCCAAGGGTTAAGATTAGGGCCAGGGGTTAAAGTTAGGGGTTAAGATTAGGTTAAGTCAGGTTGGGTTAAGGTTAGGGCTAGGGCCAGAGGGTTAGGACCAGGGGATAGGGTTAGGGCCAGGAGTCAGGGTTAGGATTAGGTTAAGTCAGGTTGGGTTAAGGTTAGGGTTAGGAACAGAGGTTAGGGTTAGGGTCAGAGGGTTAGGACCAGGGATTAAGGTTAGGGCCAGGAGTTAGGGTTACGATTAGGCTAAAATAAGTTTGGTTGAGGTTAGGGTTAGGGCCAAGGTTTAAGGTTAGGGGTTAAGATTAGTTTAAGTTAGGTTGGGTTAGGGTTAAAGTTAGGGTTTCGGCCCCTCCACGGGGTCGAAGGTGCACGGGCTGTGCCGCGATCAGAAAGCTCCCCGTCGGGTCGGGGCTGGTGTTTAAAGTGGCGTTTATAACGCACCTGAATCCAGTCAGACATCATGTAATAGGACAATCAGGTTAAATCAGACCACAATTTGGTATAATAAAAATAAAATGCACAGGAAAAATGAAAAATCAACAGAGGTGGGAGATGTGAAATGAGGAGGGAAGAGAAAAAAAATGAAAAAAAGCAAGGAAATGTCTGCAAAAAATAGAAAAAAATGGTGCAAACGTGCTTTAGTCGCGACGTTTCGGTCTCCAAAGACCTTCTTCAGGCGTGAAGCACTTAATTTTCAGTCTTTAAAAAGACTATTTGTGGTTCTATGTGGAGCAGCTGGTTTTGCAGTCCTCTCTCATCCGAGTTTGGATTTGAAAATGACAGCTGGTGGCTGTGAGTGGCTCTTTTTGAGGGTGGGTGGAGTCAGCACTCTGGGCTTGTGTGAGAATGTTTTTAGAATGTTTTTTTTTTTAGAAAAAATAAAAAGAGAAAACATTTAGAAAAGACAAAAAAAAGGGGAGGGAGAGGGGGAGAAATTGAAAAAAAAAGCAATTGGAGAAAAATGGTAAGTATTTTTCTGGGTTTTATTTTAAAAAATGTGCAAAAAGTGAATTAAAAAAATGAAAAATGAAGATATTATATACATGTATTATGTATATACATATTGGTGTGTGGGGGGAACCTGCAACCCAGGTGTAGGGCCTCATTGCTTAAATTTTCATTGTTACGCAGATGATACCCAGCTTTATCTATCCATGAAGCCAGAGGACACACACCAATTAGCTAAACTGCAGGATTGTCTTACAGACATAAAGACATGGATGACCTCTAATTTCCTGCTTTTAAACTCAGATAAAACTGAAGTTATTGTACTTGGCCCCACAAATCTTAGAAACATGGTGTCTAACCAGATCCTTACTCTGGATGGCATTACCCTGACCTCTAGTAATACTGTGAGAAATCTTGGAGTCATTTTTGATCAGGATATGTCATTCAAAGTGCATATTAAACAAATATGTAGGACTGCTTTTTTGCATTTACGCAATATCTCTAAAATCAGAAAGGTCTTGTCTCAGAGTGATGCTGAAAAACTAATTCATGCATTTATTTCCTCTAGGCTGGACTATTGTAATTCATTATTATCAGGTTGTCCTAAAAGTTCCCTGAAAAGCCTTCAGTTAATTCAAAATGCTGCAGCTAGAGTACTGACGGGGACTAGAAGGAGAGAGCATATCTCACCCATATTGGGTTAGGGTTAGGGGTTAGGGGTATGGTTAGGGTTAGGCAAGGGTGAGGGTGGTTAGGGTTAGGGTTAGGCACAGTCCATGCAGCAACTGCCGCCTCATCTGTCAGCGCCACAACCACAGTCCACGAAAGTGCCGCTGCTGCTGCCACTGCAGCAGGCGCTTCTGCACAGTGAATGCTGCTGTCACAGACTGAACGCCCGCCCCTAAAAATCGGTCCACCTTTTGCATCAGCACATGCATCATTTTGGACCACAGCAGCACATCTGAGACGGACTCTCTTCACCCAAAACAATCAAATGGATTAATGTGATTATTAGCCATCAGATGATAAAGGTAAAACCTCTTAAATAATTCTAAAGTCAGTTTGAAGCAGAAACAAGGTGATAATCCGTGAACGGCATCATCAGGCGGGACCTATTTTTAGGGGGACCATTCAGTCTGTGACACCGGCTCCCCTCTCTGCCACCATTGATATGTCTCCTGTTATATGGCTGGGGGGGCCTGGCTGCCGGTTTGTTTGTCTTTTTGTTTTCCTCCCAGGTGGCGTGCATTTGGGACTGAGTGGCTGTGTTGCTGAGGCTGTCAGGACCTCACCCTGATCACCTGCGACTCGTCAGGACTCACAGCTGAGGTGCATCTGGCTGGATTGGAGCATGTTGGCATTTAAGACTGGAGTGCACAGTGTGTATTTGCCAGAGACTCGACCTTGTGACCAGACGGGTGAGATCGTCGTCTTGGGAGCCATCTCATCAGCAGCGGACGCTGAGAATGTCCAGGTTTGATGCACGGTCTGTGAAAGAGGAGGGGGTGAGGTCTCACGCTCGTCAGCACACTTCCTGAGGTACGTTGGATTTTGTGACTAACAGTTATACAGTCAGTAAATGTGGTGTCCCTCACACCTTATTGTATTGAGCTGTATGTTAGTCATGTATCAGCTTCCACTGCGGTGGAGTTTTGTGAACGGGATGTTCCATGCCTGCAGGTTGGGAAGCTGATCAGTAATCAAGCCAGGAAGTGTTTGCTGTTTGTACACCTTTAAGTGTTCTGTGTGTAGAGTGTGGACTCACATAATGGTTCCTTCTTTCACAGACTCGGTTGTTGCGGCCACCTGGGGGGTGTCGGCGGGGTCCTTGGGTCCGAAACAGCTTCTGGCTCCGGACCGTTAGCGCTGCTGGGAGCGCACCACGCCAGGCCGCACCTTTCTGTTATTACATTTTCACTGTTATGTATTAAATTCAGTTAGCCTTTGTACCGTGCTCTGCTTATTTCATACTGGGTCCTTCAAACGCTGGTCGGTTCTCCGAGCTGCGTCCGACACATAACAGTAGTCTCTGGCCAAACATCACGGACCCAGCGTTAGCAGAGACGGTAACGCGCCGGGAAGGCGGCAGCAGACGTTCAGTGGTTATCCGGATCAGTTGCGGGGCTCTCCGCCCGGAAGGTGCGTGTTTGAGACCCATTACTGGATACTAATTTGTGCTCTCTTGCAGCCGTGTTCCTGTGTTGTGCCTCATCCGTGGATCGTGGTGGAGTGTGACTGGCGACGGCTTCGCGTCACACTCCGACCGGATGGGAGGTGTAAACGGGAGCTGCAAGAGTGCGTTTGTAATGGGTTCACGCGCACGGCGGAGCTCTGTTAGCACGGGTCGCTGGGCTTCCTGTGTTACAGTCGTAGCCCCGTTTCCCCGGATAAAGGTAACTACTGCGTCTGTTGTATCAGCTCCAGCGTTATTTAGTTGAGCACATTTTGGTTGTGTGTTGCACTCAGCTGCGCACACAAAAGCAGCTCGTTTGTTTTTTTCTGTCGCCCAAGGGGTTTTTTCATTTTTAGCACTCTGGTTCCCCCTTGTGGTGACTGAATCACGGTACCGTCAAGCTCTGGAGAAGGAACAGGTGTGTTCCATTTGGTTGAGCTTGACGGTATAACTCACTGATTTGTTTTGTGTTAGTTCATTTTGTGTGGGTGTTTTTTGAGTTGGTTTTTGTGTGGGCTTTTCTTTTTTGTTGTCCACTATTTGTCTGGGGGTGTGACCCTGTAGCCTTTGCTAAACAAGAACAAAAAAAAAAAAAAAAGAAAAACGGGGACCCAAACAACTGTGTGTTGGTCTGTTTTTTTTTTCTTTTGTTTCTTTTTGTTTCACATCCCCAGGGTTAGATGGAACGGTCCCCTGGGGGGTGATGGGGTGGTATTTGGGTTGTTTTTTCTCTTTGTTTTTTGTTGTGCCCTCTCTTCTCCTCTGACTCCAGCCGGGTGTGCCGTAGTGTCGGCATTGCTGGAGGGGTGCAGTTAGGTTGTGCTGGGCGTTTCCCAGGTGGCCTCTGCACCCGGGAGGGGAGGGGGGGGGGGGTTGGTTTTTTTTTTTTTGTTTTCCCTCCCCCAGTTTCCGCCCTCAGGGTTTGACTGTGGTGTCCTCTGGGGGGGAAAAGGCGTTGGGTCCATCTAGCCGTGGACGGCCGGGGCTGGGTCCATTGGTCGTGAGGGGAGGCGTCTCCTGGGGTTGACGAGTGGTCCTCTGGGGGGCGCTGGTAGTCCCCGTGGGTGACGGTGGATCCCAGAGGGACCTCGGCCGTGGTTATTACTCCTGGAGCTGGCGGGTGGCCCTCTGGGGGGTGTTGGTCCCTGCGTGTCGTTTGGGGGGGAGGAGGGGGGGTATTTTGGCATTTTTGTTTGTGAGCTTACATGTGGGTTGTTTTTCTTTTCTCCCCTTCCCTGGGGTTTTTGGAACGGTCCTCTGGGGGGGGGGGGGGGGGGGGGGGGGGTGTGTGTTTTAGTATTTTTGTTTGTAGTCTTGGGTTTGGGTTGTTTTTCCTTTTTCCCCTTCCCTGGGGTTTGATGGGACGGTCCCCTGGGGCGGGGGGGGTGTTTTGGTTGTTTTGTGTTATGACTAATCACACATGTTTGGTTAAAGGCTGACCGCACAGGTGTAGGAACTCCTGGCCACACCTGTGCTGAGACTGTCAAACAAGGGCAAAGATGCAGCCAGTTCAACCAGTCTGTTGGAGGACGAACGCAGACGCGGTTTCCAGCCATGGTCCCTGGAGGGGGGTGTTTCTCCTGGGCCAGGTGTGTGTGGTCGCCGGGAGGCTTCCCGTGAGGGTGGGGTACTGTTATATGGCTGGGGGGGCCTGGCTGCCGGTTTGTTTGTCTTTTTGTTTTCCTCCCAGGTGGCGTGCATTTGGGACTGAGTGGCTGTGTTGCTGAGGCTGTCAGGACCTCACCCTGATCACCTGCGACTCGTCAGGACTCACAGCTGAGGTGCATCTGGCTGGATTGGAGCATGTTGGCATTTAAGACTGGAGTGCACAGTGTGTATTTGCCAGAGACTCGACCTTGTGACCAGACGGGTGAGATCGTCGTCTTGGGAGCCATCTCATCAGCAGCGGACGCTGAGAATGTCCAGGTTTGATGCACAGTCTGTGAAAGAGGAGGGGGTGAGGTCTCACGCTCGTCAGCACACTTCCTGAGGTACGTTGGATTTTGTGACTAACAGTTATACAGTCAGTAAATGTGGTGTCCCTCACACCTTATTGTATTGAGCTGTATGTTAGTCATGTATCAGCTTCCACTGCGGTGGAGTTTTGTGAACGGGATGTTCCATGCCTGCAGGTTGGGAAGCTGATCAGTAATCAAGCCAGGAAGTGTTTGCTGTTTGTACACCTTTAAGTGTTCTGTGTGTAGAGTGTGGACTCACATAATGGTTCCTTCTTTCACAGACTCGGTTGTTGCGGCCACCTGGGGGGTGTCGGCGGGGTCCTTGGGTCCGAAACAGCTTCTGGCTCCGGACCGTTAGCGCTGCTGGGAGCGCACCACGCCAGGCCGCACCTTTCTGTTATTACATTTTCACTGTTATGTATTAAATTCAGTTAGCCTTTGTACCGTGCTCTGCTTATTTCATACTGGGTCCTTCAAACGCTGGTCGGTTCTCCGAGCTGCGTCCGACACATAACAGTCTCCAACCCACCTAGAAGACGCCTCTGCAAGTTTTGGGAGTTAGAAGGTCAGAGCGCACACAACTGAATGCAGCATGATCACAGTCAGACATGATGTTGCTTGAGTTCATCCCACACCCACTGACACTCCCCAGTGCTCGAATAAACTCAGTGACTGACCAGCCTATATTCATGTGAATGACCTACTTATTTAAAAACATGTTTAATGGCCTGAACGCCATGAAACACTTCCCGTTTGTGTCCTGCTGATCGGCAAAACAAATCATTTGAAAGATTACAGAAGTTTAAATGGTACTTTGTCATTGAGATGCGAGGACTTGTGGTTTAATTTATTCTGCTTAATGTACAGTGAGAGTGGCACTTCAGATGCATCTCCCTGTCAGGAGTGCTTTTATAGGGCATCAATGTAAAAAAATTGTTAAATTAAGCTTTTTAAAGAGCAAAAAAAAAAAAGAAAAAAAAAAAGAAAGAGAGATGGCTCCTGATCCATGACGGCATAATTCATCATATTAGCCAAGACACAAACCCAGAGGCTCTTTAATCCTTCAGACCATGGGGAAAAGCCACTTTGTCAGCTATTAGGGCTTATTTAAACAGTCTTGACAAACACTTAGCTGTGGCACTTTTAATTTGTGCATATTTATGTTGATCATGTTAAGTACAAGGACTTACATGAGGATCGTTGGAGCTTCAATCTCAACAAAACACAACATTCTAAGATAAAATATCCTCTAAATTGACAAACAAGGTTCGGGAAGGTGTTTCAAAATGTGCAAAGCTGTGGCACTACTTGAAGACTTCTCTCACAATTGTTTTAGCTAAAATATCTCTAAAATACAAACTTAAACTTCACAGCAATGACTACTTAAAGGTTCTTCAATACTGGAACCCTTGGTGAAATCCTATTGTACCTGCATTAATGGTAAATGTCCACCAGGTGGTGATATTGCTCTATTTCAAGAAACCTTGAGTGCAGGTTGACAACCTGTTGCTTGTATTAGTAGACGCAGCTCCCAGTGTACCCCACTTTTCTGACCAACTGGTGTTTGTTGAATAAAGCTGAGAGACTTCAACACAAAAAAATGATTTCTTTATCAATCTACTATGTTTCTCATATATTTACATATTTAGTAAAAGTTAGCAATAAATCAAGTGATTTAGAGACACCATACGGATGTTGGTGTGCACACCCTGAGAACATGCATCAACAAGTGGGTCAGGTTGAAGGTCATCTCAAAACATGACGTGCACACATGCTTCCTCCTGCAGTCCATCCACACGATAAATATGTTCTCTTAATTAAAATGAGCAGTAATTTTGCATCGTTACGAGAGAAAAAAAAAACATTATAATGCTTGGATTTTATTCAAAACTAAAAAGGTCTGTCACTTGGAATCCCAGGAAGCTGAGACCACAGCATTGGTTACTGGACTGATCATGACCTGAAGATCCATCATCGTGTGACTCACGACTCTTCACATCGCTGCCATTGTCACTAGACATATGGCTGGTTCTGCAGAATATATTTGATGAAAAAACTTGGATGTGCTTTAAAAACTTGAAGAGCCCCCTGAAGACCCTGAACAATAAGTGATAGATCCTGTTCCAAAGTATGATTTCTCTTCCAATATTGGCATCTTCAGTGATGGAATTTCCAGAATCATATGATTCTGGAACTACAAACTTGTTGCTGGAGGGATGAACACTCCGAGCTTTATGGAAGTTAGCTGTGCCAAAATCCATAGCACAGGACGGGTTTTCTTTTTTCTTTTTCTCCAGCATTTTCTCCAACAGGTCCAAAAACTCTTCCAAATCTGGATGTTCTAACCTAATATTGTGTATGTAGTAATGTTTCAGGTCATTTAGACTGTTGAAATAACGGATAAATTCATCAGTATATTTGCTGTCTGATTCATTTCTGTATGTTTCTGGAGACTTAATCCTCCAGACTCCCTCGTGTTTGGTGAAATACTTCTTTGTGTGTTTTCCGATGTTTAGGAGGTCTGCTGGTAGCTCATTTAGTGTGTGTATGACACTCCGTAACAGATCACAACCAAAATCAATCAACTTAATTCTGTGTGGTTGTTCTTTGTGATTTACCAGCATAATATTATCCAGTTTAATGTCACTGATTGAAGAACCGATGGTCTTCAGGGCCTGTAAGGCCACCAGCAGCTGTTCCAATATTAACATTATTTCCTCAAGGCTGAGTTTGGTTTTGTCTTGCAAAAAGTCAAAAAGACTCTGGCCCAGCAACTCGGAGACCATGCAGAACTTTCCTTCAAATGGGAAGCATTGAAGAAGTCGAATCAGATGATGTTCGTCTGGGTCGAGTGCCTGCAGTTTGATCATGCAGCTGAGCTCTAGTTCAGCTTTTTCAATAGATTGAACTTTAATGGCAACTGGAGTTCCAGTCATCATGTCAGTACACTGGAAAACCTCCCCATAAACACTCTCTCCTTTCATATCTCCAACCAGGTACGTGTATAACTTGCTATGGATTATAAACTGATCATAACATTTAGAGGTCTGAGCCGTACCAGAAGATTCATCCTCACTTTTGATACATGTGCAGCTCTTGCTGGAATATCCAGTCTCATCCTCCATCTTGTACTCAGAGATGCTGTTGGCAATCATCTCTTGATCAACAACAGCTTCTTCCTTGTCATTTGTGCACAATACCTGAGAAATGGACGAGTTGTCTTCTTTATGGAAGTCAGCTGTGTCCACAGCACAGGCAGTATCAATGGAGGTAAAGTTGTCAGTATATGTAATTATGTGGAATCTGCCTACAACAGATTCCACATACTTGTTTGTGCCAAAATCCATAGCACAGGACGGGTTTTCTTTCTCGTGGTTTGTGTTTGCCAGGTGCTTCCTGGTGATGAAGTTGTGCTTCAGAGCCTCTGTGGGTGTAATCCTCTCTCGATAATCCACCCTGAGCATTTTCCCCAACAGGTCCAAAAACTCTTCCAAATCTGGATGTTCTGACCCAATATTGTGTTTGTAGTAATGTTTCAGGTCATTTAGACTGTTGAAATAACGGATAAATTTATCAGTATATTTGCTGTCTGATTCATTTCTGTATATTTCTGGAGACTTAATCCTCCAGACTCCCTCGTGTTTGGTGAAATACTTCTTTGTGTATTTTCCGATGTTTAGGAGGTCTGCTGGTAGCTCATTTAGTGTGAGTATGACACTTCGTAACAGATCATACTCGCAGTCTGCAGGGAAAAGGTCATGCCCCAGGAACATGACTGCAGTGAGCAAACCTGTAGACCACATATCAATGGCCTCTGTAGGTTTGAGACCCAGGATAACCTCTGGGGCCCTCAAAGTGCGTGGCTGACATATACGGCCGGCATTTACCACTGAAGAAGGAAAGGCACAACCAAAATCAATCAACTTGATTCTGTATGGTTGTTCTTTGTGATTTACCAGCATAATATTATCCAGTTTAATGTCACTGTGAATTATGCCGATGGTCTCCAGGGCCTGTAAGGCCACCAGCACCTGTTCCAAGATTAACCTTATTTCCTCAAGGCTGAGTTTGGTTTTGTCATGCACAAAGTCAAAAAGACTCTGGCCCAGCAACTCGTAGACCATGCAGAACTCTCCTTTAAATGGGAAGCATTCAAGAAGTCGAATCAGATGATGTTCGTCTGGGTCGAGTGCCTGCAGTTTGATCATGCTGCTGAGCTCTTCTTCAGCATCTTCAATAGTTTGAACTTTAATGGCAACTGGAGTTCCAGTCCTCATGTCAGTACACTGGAAAACCTCCCCATAAGCGCCCTCTCCTATTATACCCTTAACCAGGTATGTATGTAACTTGCTATGGATTTTGTATCCAGTCTTATGCTCCATCTTGTACTCAGAGATGCTGTTCGCAAATGTGTACTGAGCAAAACTTTTCTCAAAACGTGGAGTTCCTTCTTGTATTTTCAAATTATTTTGATTTGCACAGTAACAAATGTTTTTGCTGCTACTGTACAGTGATGATGTGAGTGATGTTGAGGTGTCAATTAAGTGTATCTTTAATCATAAGATTAAGAATGTGTGATCAATAGAATTCTCCTTAATGTGTGTATACATATATACTTTAATCTAAGAATAATACATTGTGCAGATAAATGGCAAATTCTTATTTTTTTGCTTTCATGTACTTTAATCTTGCTGTCTTCCCATCTCTGTACTTTTCACTTTTCTACACGACAGCTTTTTGAAATAAGCTCACTACTTATCTAAACAATACGTTTTGGCATTATGACATGTTTTGCTTTTGTGTGCCTTATATATATATATATATATATATATATATATATATATATATATATATATATATATATATACTCAACAAAAATATAAACGCAACACTTTTGGTTTTGCTCCCATTGGGGTTCCACAGGGGTCTGTCTTAGGCCCCCTGCTTTTCTCCCTTTATATAGCACCCCTTGGGCACATATTGCGGCATTTTGGGATTACCTTTCACTGCCATGCAGATGATACTTAGTTATACATGCTGATAACTGCTGGTAATCTCGTTCACATAAAATCCTTAGAAGATTGCCTTGCATCAGTGAGAAGTTGGATGTCTAGAAACTTCCTACTTTTAAACTCTGATAAGACTGAAATGATGGTTCTTGGTCCAGTGAGGCATCAATTTGACCAGTTAATGCTCAGCCTCGGCTCCTTGTGTCATACATCACACTGACAAAGTGAGGAACCTTGGGGTAATTTTTGATCCTTCGTTGTCCTTTGGCCTCCACATTAGAAATATTACTAGAACTGCTTTCTTCCACCTGCGAAATATAGCGAAGATTCATCCCATCCTGTCTATGGCTGATGCTGAGATCCTGATCCATGTGTTTGTCTCTTCTCGATTGGACTACTGCAATGTTCTATTTTCTGGTTTACCGCAGTCCAGCATTAGGGGTCTACAATTGGTTCAAAATGTTGCTGCCAGACATTTGACAAGAAGCAGAAAGTTTGACCACATTACACCCATTTTGGCATCTCTTCACTGGCTTCCTGTCCCAGTGAGATCAGATTTTAAGGTTCTGCTACTTGTCTATAAAACTGTTCACAGAGTGGCACCTCCCTACCTAGCTGACCTAATTAAACCTTACGTACCGGCCCGGGCTCTGTGTTCTCAGGGTGCAGGACTACTTTCTGTCCCTAAGGTGAATAAGAAGTCTGTGGGTCACAGAGCTTTCTCTTATCGTGCCCCTGTTCTGTGGAATGATCTCCCTGCATTAATAAAACAGATTCTGTGGAGATTTTCAAGTCCAGACTTAAGACGCACTTATTTTCCCTTTCATATGGCTAGCATACTGGTACAGTTTTGTTTTATGCTTTTTACTCTTTTAATTCATGTTATCAGTAATTGGAGCGGGCCGCAGCCTCAACTTTACCTAAATTCTGGGTCTTTTAGTGAAGTTTAGGGCTAGTGGCCGGCAATCACCTTAGTATTTGTTCTGTTTTTCTTGTTGTTTAATGCTGACAAATTATACAGTATTTCTTGTCTTTCTGATGCCTGATTCTGTTTTTTCTCTGTTTAAGGTGCTGCTCCATCCAGAGATGGGAGCTGTATTTGTGTTGACGATCCTCCTGTCCTGTGCACCAACAGCAATTTCTTGTATATTCGTCCGTGAATTGTTCTGTGAATTGTTTCTGTAATTTATGTTTGTATCATGGCCCAAGCAGAGGGTCACCCCTTTGAGTCTGGTCTGCTTGAGGTTTCTTCCACAGAGGAAGTTTTTCCTTACCACTGTTGCTCTGGGGTTAGTAAGGTTAGACCTTACCTGTGTGAAGCGCTTTGAGGCAACTCTGTTGTGATTTGGTGCTATATAAAGGAAATAAATTGAAATTGAAATAGCTCTAAATAGATGGCTGTGTAATGAATGGAACCGCACTGCAAATGGAACCATCCAGCTGTGTGCACTTTGCTGACTGCGATCACACTGCTCTGCAGCCACCAACCTCAGCCGCACCTTGACTACAGGTTCACGGTGGAGGGAGACGATGCACTCATGAGCCTGCTGCATTGTGGTTGGGGGGGTACACTGCACACTCAATCAATCAATTTTCAATCAATTTTTTTATATAGTGCCAAATCACAACAAACAATTGCCCCAAGGCGCTTTATATTGTTAGGCAAGGCCATACAATAATTACGTAAAAACCCCAACGGTCAAAACGACCCCCTGTGAGCAAGCACTTGGCTACAGTGGGAAGGAAAAACTCCCTTTTAACAGGAAGAAACCTCCAGCAGAACCAGGCTCAGGGAGGGGCAGTCTTCTGCTGGGACTGGTTGGGGCTGAGGGAGAGAACCAGGAAAAAGACATGCTGTGGAGGGGAGCAGAGATCGATCACTAATGATTAAATGCAGAGTGGTGCATACAGAGCAAAAAGAGAAAGAAACAGTGCATCATGGGAACCCCCCAGCAGTCTACGTCTATAGCAGCATAACTAAGGGATGGTTCAGGGTCACCTGATCCAGCCCTAACTATAAGCTTTAGCAAAAAGGAAAGTTTTAAGCCTAATCTTAAAAGTAGAGAGGGTGTCTGTCTCCCTGATCTGAATTGGGAGCTGGTTCCACAGGAGAGGAGCCTGAAAGCTGAAGGCTCTGCCTCCCATTCTACTCTTACAAACTCACACGCCATTTGTGTTGCTCGGTGACACACTCAGTGCCATCATTTTGCACATGCTCATCACGCACTGCGCATACAGCACCAAAGTGCCTGGGGAGCACCAAAAAAAATCAACTCCATCGGCATAATTAGAGAAGTGGATAAAAACGCGCCTGTCGCTGTTCTTTCCTGTGAACAGCACAGAGAAGCAGCAGAGATTGTTGTTGTTTTTTTAATCTGGACTCGATCTGTCAGTGTGATTTGGGGTAAACACATCTTCTATTGCACCTGCTTAACTTTTATTCTTCACAAAGTGGTGATCTCTGCACCTCTTCTACCTTGGACTTCTTTCCCTCTCTCTCTTTTTTGCACGATCTGAAGAGACTTTTGTGTTTTTCCCAGCATTAAAGTAAACTGCTTAAACGTTTGACATTTTAAAAAAAATAAATAAGAAGATCAATTTGCATTTTTCCCCCTTTCAAACATTTTGGAGGTGTTGTCATCATGCTGTGGTTTGGCTGGTATCATGTCAGGGGGACCCACAGACAACTGCAACAGCCAGGCAATAACCAGCGGCTGAGGATCGCGGGCAAGTCCAGAAAATCAGGTGCAAAGTGCAGCTGTCATTTCCTTGCAGGGTCGCGGGTGGCTGAGTTTACCAGCCAGTACCAGCTGTTCTCATTGTCCTCCCCCTCCGTCCCTTCCATGCTCACCTTTCTTATCCAGTGATGTGCGGTCAGGCTGTGTGTCACCTGCCATCATGGAAAGAAAAAAATGTCAAATGAAAAATAAATACACTTGTTATTTTTATCCAGTGATTTGTACTATAAAGTTGTTTTCCTTTTAACTTAATTTTTTTTATTCAAAATTGCTGAATTTTCACATTTGTCATTCAAATACTGAGCAGAGACGCGAGGTGAGGCAGCAGCCTGCCGAGCCTCACCTTGGAATGTTCAGTCACTGGACTAACTGCTGGCACGCTGTGCACTCAGACTGTCTCACTGTACGTCACAAGGGACGTACAGTGAGACAGTGAGACTGTCTCTCTGTACGTCCCTGGTGACATACAGAGACACAGTGAGACAGTCTGACTGTGTCTCTGTGTCTCTGTATGTCACCATTCAAATGGACAAACACTTTGGCTGCATGAAGTTAAATTGCACAGTTTAGCTGATGTTTTCAACATCTCTGTAATGTGTTTCGTTTGCTGAGCGATCATAAAACAGCTGCAAAAAGGCACACAGGAGAGGCACACTGTTCTCCTGCATGCCATGAGTTCTCTCTCATGGTAGGGGGCACTAGTGATCCCAGGGATTCTTTTTACAGCAACAAGCTACAAGAGTAGCTGTTCATTTATTTTTTTTCTCACGTGGCCTTTAGCTTCAGAATGGAGGGTTAAATATCAAATCTGAAACGATTTTCTAAACTGGACTTCCTGTTGTGTGGGCCGCCAGAAGAGGAGGTACTGCTGGCCCACCACCAGAGGGCGCCCTGCCTGAAGTGCGGGCTTCAGGCACGAGAGGGCGCTGCCGCCACGGACACAGCCGGGAGTGACAGCTGTTACTCATTACTTCCTGACAGCTGTCACTCATTCTTCATCATCTCACTCCATAAAACCCAGACGTCATCTCCACCTCATCGCCGAGATATCATACTTCATTGGAGGTAATATCATCAGCCATTTGTGTTTATCTTAAGCTGTATATTGTGAGTGTTTGCAGGAGTACTGGTCCCTCTTCCTGTGGAGGCTGAGTGAGTGCAGGACGGCACTCTTTTCCTCTGAGGGATTACTGTAAATTCATCAGCATATTGAGTGAGAGGTGGAGGTGGCATTCCCACCGTTATTGTTACTGGGTGTACACACACCCACACTTGACTGTCTTTGTTCTCGCCAGCAGTACCAGATCCGACAGTCGGGGACAGTGATCACCTGGGAATTCGGGACTTGGCGGCTCCAGTATTCACCAGGTTCTGTGGCGGCGGAAATCATGTGGTTCCGGCTCTTCTCAGGACGGACGTCTTCTATCCTCGAGCCTGCCCACACGTCACCTTTGTGTATTGACTGTAATTATATTCTGAGATTGTCTGTGTATTCGTTGTGCACATTTCACAACATTAAATTGTTACTTTTTGGCTCATCTATTGGCCGTTCATTTGCGCCCCCTGTTGTGGGTCCGTGTCACTACACTTTCACAACACTTTCAATTGAAGCAGGAGGTAATACTTAAAGGACAACCAATGCTGGTGCTCAAAGGTTTGCTTCAGACTACAGAAGACCCCCTTTTTTTAAATGGAGGGGGACACACTAAAAGTCTGACTGTGTGGATGTCCAGCAAGAAACTGCCTTTTCTACTTTTCCTGCCTTATTTTCTCAACTTGTGACAATGTCTGGACTCAGATGGGATATTGCAACCTGAAGAATTTGCAAAGAAGTCTTATCAAACACGAGGGGTTGACCACTCCAGCTCAGTTTCATCCTCCCGTCACAAAATTCTTCAAATTTTCGTGTTTCGTGTCAGGTTTTTTTTTAACTCACTATTACTAACCCTACTCCTTCCCACGACCCTAATCATATCCGTGAGACTGGGGTGACCACTCACATTCAAAGCCAGAAAAGGCTGAATACAGAGTCAGGAACAGGACTGATGAAGGATGACTTTCTTCCCTGGCAGTGATCTCCACTAAGTCAGAGAGACTTTAAAACTGAAGGAAGATAAGGAACACTTCCACAAGCAAGTCATCAATGCTTTTGTTCAGAAGGAGCGGCACATGTGGACTTCATTTATAAGTAAAGGCTATAATTTTTTTTTTTAATTAAATGTGCTTTTGTTGTGTGCTCCAGGTTGTATGTGTAAAAATGCTGATATGAGATTTTAAACAACTCGTTAACTGCTGTCAATCAAATGGTGAATAAGCTGCTCTGTGGGGTTCATATGTTTGTAACTCCCTCACCAGCCATCAAGCTCACCACACATCACTGTTCTTACCACACACTGCGTTGCACCCGCAGAGCCCCGTCTCCAGCTTGCAGTTTCCTCCATCAGCCAGTGCAGCGAGCTCACCTCCAAAAGCACGTGATCCTGCCCCGCAGGGACTAAATCAGACTCCTGCTACTGTCTGCGTGAGGACAGATCCACAACCCCATACTTTTCCTCATAAGAATTAATTTTGGAGACTTTGCGCACTGGATTACAAAGAAGATTACGCATCTGTCCACTCGGCCAGATATCCTGCTGGGGGTCAACAAGGTGGCCTGGAGTTGCTGGTCTCTTAAGTGTGGGTGCACTTTCACCTGTTCCTCCCCACCAACACCACGCCTGCTGGACTCTCCACCACATCCTGGACAGATGTGTGAGGTTGAGATTAATAAATGCACATTTCTTTACGAGTGTTTGTCATTGTGTGACAAACACTTAAAACATCTTTTTTCAGTTCTAACACTCATTAGTGGGTATTTTTTAACTAATTTGTCTGCATAGTTCACTTGAATACTTCATTCTGTGTTTACAAAGTTCAGTGCAATATTCAGCAATATTCAGTCTACTGTGGTTGCACAAATCATTTTTTTTAATAATGGTGGTGGTATTTATTTATTTTAAATTTTATATTTATTTCTTGTCATGTTTTGTGCCATTGTTAATGCAAAATGATTTATTTGCAGCTGTTCTCAAAACATTAATACACACACACACACACACACACACACACACACACACACACACACACACACACACACACACACACACACACACACACACACACACACACACACACACACACACACACACGCCACTGTGCTGCCCAAAGCATTAATACATTATTATTAAAATAATAACTCAGTATTAATTGAATATTGAGTATTGAGAAGTTATTTTGGAAATAAAGAGAATCGCACTGACAAATTATGAATTATTGTTCATTTTTGGAGGGTGGGGGCACCACAAAGCGTTTGTGCTTAGGGCACCCAAATGTCTAGCAGCGGCCCTGAACACACTTGCAGGGCACTTAGTGAAATGTGGGGCCATTCGCACCCTCAGCACAAAAGTGGGTACCTTGCTCTCTACTTTCATGCTGTGTGCACGAATGGCACCGCCTTTCCTAAGTGGGTGGCACCTGGACTCCAGCCGACTCAGGCCAAGAGTGGGTCGAATGGGCACTCACTGGTGTGAAGGCTGCCTCAATCGTGCCTTTCTGCCACGGTTCGACATGGCCGATGATTTCATGCAGCTTCTTGGCTACAATATGTCCAACCTGTATACGACATGCCATGCAAATTCCGCAAACACGATCAGATGGCAGTGCGACCTCATCTTGCTCGACGTTTGAATGGGTTTCCAGCACGAGCGGTACACAACTATAGGGTGCATGTGCCATGCCCGAATGGATGTGGCGACTGCTGTACGAGGCGTTCCAGTGTGGCTCTGATTTACCACAAGTGACTCTTCCTTTGTGCGCCATTCTGTCTCAGTTTGTTATGTGTGAAGGGGCCATAAAGTATAAGAAAAGGACTTGTACAGAACAATAATGGACACAAATGGTTATTGAATTTTCCTCAATCGGTCATTGTGTGACAAACACTTAAAACATTGTTTTCACTTATAACACTCATTAGTGGGTATTTTTCAACTAATATGTCTGCATAGTTCACCTTTATTAAGCTCTCAAAAAAAGTCCTTATACATTTGTCCACTAGAGGTCGCAGTCATGGTGTTTTGAGGGGTGTTTTTTGTTGGTGTTTTTCTTTGTTTGTTTTTAAGCCTTAGGTCTAAAAGTACAGAAAGCCTGAGTGAAGTATTTCTCTCCAGTGCTGTTGGCACCTTGAAGCACCTTTGTGTGAATGACGGGAAATCCCAGACTTGTGGAACAGGTGAGACATTGGCCACACCCCCACCTGTGATGCAGGCTGGTGTGATCACAGACTGTACCGGTCACATTACAGACTGTGTACACTCAGGTCACAGAACACAGAGGTTAGATTACAGACTGCATACTTACAGGTGAGACTGGCTCAGGTTCGGTTCTGTGAGTAGTCCGGATGGCAAAGCGGGTCACGCGGCAGCTGGAGGAGTGCTATTATGAGGGTTACCTGGAGAAACGATCTTTTAAAGACAAGGTGAGTCCACTGCACAACCTTAAAATTTTATGTTTGAAAAAGTTTGTGCACTTTTCCAGGCACATCATAAAGGGTACTATGTACCCAGGGCCCAGAGCATGGGGGGGGAGGCACAAAAAACTGGCATTAAATACATTTTTGTGTTGCATGTTATTCATGTCCATACAATTTATGTTGTAAAAAAATATAATTAGAATGAATGTATAAATGTTGCAAAACATAATTCTGCTCTAACAATAATATTGAAAGATCTCTGAGGGCCCTTCCACCCTGCACAGTTCTACAATGGTTTAGTCCAGGGGCACAGGTGGCACTCTGCCACACACACACACACACACACACACACACACACACACACACACACACACACACACACACACACACACACACACACACACACACACACACACACACCCCAAATGGGATCTGACAGAAAGAGGAGGTGCTGAAACAACTAATCGATTTAATCGATTATTAAAATAGCTGTCAACTAATTTAGTCATCAGTTAGTTGTTAAATAACTTTGTTTTACCACAAATGTTTTGTTTTTTCCATATAAATCAACCGTTTCTGCAGTGCGGCTTTGCTTTGAACCTTGAACCAGTCGAAGTAGTGATTCGCAGATTGAAGCAGTGCTTCGATCTGTGTTTTATTTTGCTTAATCTTAATTTTTCCCCACTAAACCCCAAAGAGCATATGTCTGTGAGTAACATTTACCTTTTTATGTTAATCTGACCTGTTATGGTCTTCTGAAACAGTTGATCGATGTATTTTATAACTTAAAAACGGGGCCGATGCTAATGCGTTAGCATGTCTATGGCTTTTTCAATGTTAAAGTTAGCATTAAGCTGTTGCAGCTGTCAGCACATTTGTTTTCTGTATAATAATTCATTGCTCAGCATTTGTTGTCGTAAAAGAGTCAAATGTATTACAGATTGTAATATTTTATTCATTTATTTGTATTTATATATCAACAATAATAATAATAATAATAATAATAATAATAATAATAATAATAATAATAACAGAAACAACAACAATAATAGTAATAATAACTAATAATGCCACAATACAGTTTTAGAGAAACGGACAAAAGAACCTGATTAAACACAACAGAAAAGATAAATCCAACTAACAATGAACATAAATAAATAAATATAGAAATAAGTGTTTCCTGTGAACACCGAGTGACTCTTAAACCTCCACTTCATCCCTGTTTTATTTAAGTTTAAAGACAATTTGTTTCAGTCAAACCACATCTAAGTTGTGTTTTTACACAAGAAAAAAAAATAAAATGCAGTAAACTGCACATTTGTTTCTTTTTCATGAAAATATGTTTTTAAAGATCACATATTACACTTTAGTCAGGCCTTTAAAATACTTTTGTGGACTCTTGCTGTAATATGTTGTCAGTGGTTGAGATAGTTTGACCAGAATATAACATAACTTTATTGATAAAGGCCTTTTAATAATAACTCAAAGAAATAATGGCAAAACTCACATGTAAGTAAAAAAACAAAAAAACAAAACAATTAATCGAAAAAATAATCAACTGATGAACTGATTAGTAAGACAATGTTTAGTTGCAGCCCTAGTGTTTAGGCTGAAATAAAATATGTCTTTCCTAAAAAATCAAAGTCCGGATTTCACAAAAGAAGAGAAAAGAAGGACAGGCAAAGAAAAGTAAATGAGGGAAAGCAGCTGCTGACCAAATTCTTTGAAAAGAGAGGTGAGCTTGAAAGCGAGCTATAGTGATTTGGGGGGTCTGGGGGACCAAATTGCACCATTTTCTAGAAAAATGGTGCAATTTGGTGCATTCCTGTGCATTTTAACAGATGGGAATGCACCAAATTGTACCATTTTTCTAGAAAATGGTGCAGTTTGGTCCCCCAGACCCCCCAACTCAATACTGCTCCCCCAACTTTAAAAAGGGTTCTGACTCCCAGGTGTGATCTAAGGTATACATGATTTAGACCTGGTTTGACTACACATTAGAAATTTGGTGTTTGCGTTAATAAAAAAGAACATAACAGTGGGGGGGGGGTGTCTTCATTATGGCGAGTACCTAGGGCCCAGAATTTGGTGCTACACCCCTGTAACTGCATGACAATTTTTGTCCACCAAAGGGTTGATCAAAAATATCCCATGAAGCATTAATTGTTGATTTGGTCACTTCGAAAGTTTCTGCTGTCTTGTCTGATTGGTAAATTTTATCTATTTGTTTTAATTTGAGAGGTCCACTAAATAGCTGCCAAGTTATGTTTGATCTATTTGCTATGAAATAAGAGGGAAAAGGTCACAGTTCAGAATTTATCCTTCAATTTCTGAAAATATTAGCCCCCCCCCCCCTTATTTAATGTTCTAAGTAATGGCATTTTTCAACATTTTTGTATTCAAGTGATAATTAGGTACATGCAGAGTTTAAATATCAAAGACATCTGGTGCGGAGCCGGATCTTGAGCTGCAGTTTTTTTTCCCACCAAGATTCTGTGAATTATTGCTTCTGAAATTCATGGACGTGTTGAAAGAATCCCAAAGTCCCGCCCCTGTCAGATCCACTCCAAATGTTTTCCGAAAGTCAGTTCAGTAATTTTTGCATAATCCTGTGAACACACAAACAGTGTTGAAAATATTTCCTCCTTGATAGAAGCAAAAACTTTGTCTCTGTCCAAATACTTTGGAACCAGAATGTCATGTTTTGTGTAAACTCTCTCCTGAGACACGCCTCTTAGGGGGTTTTGTTGGTTTTCTGTTGGACTTTAGTTGGATATAGTGGTTGAAGGATTGGTTAAATAGCTTAGCTTTCGTATCTTAAGGGTGGGTGGTTCGATTCCTGTCTACTTGTGTCCACATGTACTTGAGGATAACAAATGAAACTGGTGTGAGAGATGATGCCTGAGTGCTGTTTCTGGGACGATACTGTAAAAAACATTTGTTCTTAGATCTGGCACAATATTGAAGCAGAGGATATAAATGAGGAGCAACAAAAACAAGAGGTTACCCTGATAGAGAAACTCTGAAAGCTCTTTCTGCTGCACCCTATGTGCTCCTGTTGGATGTATGCTGGGAGGTTTATAACCCCATGAGGTGGCTGGATGTGGTGTTTGGTGATGTTGATATCTTTACAGGACAATGAAGGTCCAGTCTTTATGGTCCTGGTCCTTCATGCATGGTTATAAGATTTGAACACCAACCGGTGATTGAAGGCAACAACTGGATGTCTTTGGTACCAGATCTCTTTGGCGGATCCTTGTGTACCACATGACTGAGTTTGTGTGAAACAGACACTTACTGAGGAAGTTGAGGATATGGGCTCAGGTCAGATATGCGCACATGTGATGGTGCTCATATCTGATGCTCATCACCGAATCCACCACACCATGGAGCCAAACCATTTTGTGGATGGAAACTACCCAGCTAGACAACCAATGCATCCCCACCTCCCAATTGCAACCATCTATCTGCCACAGACACATTAAAAGAGGGTCTCTCCTTAGATGATACTATCACGATATTTGGGCACTGATTTGATATGTATTACAAAATTTTTAAAATGTGCCTCTTCAGGTGTTGCAACTTGATTTGACAATATATTGATTTGTTTGCTTTTTGTAAGTGTAGACCACTGAGAACAGTGAAATAGTACACTTCTAACAACTTCATAACAAAAAGCAGTTTTTAAATGCACATGACATTGAAACAAGAACTACAGATTCTTATCAAGCCCCCAATTGTCTCCCTGTGTTCAGTATTTGCCAATAAACACGTGTGTAAATTTGTGAATGTCACACTATCAGCCGCGGCGCTATTCATTTCTTTTAACTTCCATATGTGCGTGCTGCTCTGAGCCCACAACAGCCTCACACATGTTCTCACTAACATTTTTACCATTTCATGTTTATTCCATTTCCACGGGTACCAAATAAACTATCCCTGCATGTCTCCACATCATTCTCAGTGAGCAAGATGGTAGCACACACGGGTGCAGTGGCTTTTAGCTCTCCAATTTGGTGCTTGTTTTTCTTACTTTTTGCGTGTATATTCTTCGAGTTTTGTAAAGCGACCCACAGTTTCAGCCACCAGAACCTTATCGACCTCAGTCTGAGGTCTGAACTGTTGGTTACGAGCGAATTCCACCAGTACCACAACATCCTGGAGGACATAGCGAGAACACCGGGCTCTCCGTGGATTACCAGCCTGCCCACCAGGCGGAGAAGGCGGCGTAGAGACAGGAAGCAGAAGCAAGGATGTCAGCTGGGCTCCGATGCTAAGCTACGTAAACAGCCTCACAGGCCAGCATTACTGAGCCTCTTCCTCTCAAACGCCAGATCCATCACCCACAAAATGGATGAATTGGAGCTACAGATGGCCACAAACAGCTTTGTGTGGAACTGCAGCGTTATTTTCATCACGGAGACGTGGCTTCACCCGCTGATCCCCGACACTGCAGTCAAGCTAGCAGGCCGCACGCTACACCGGCAGGACAGAACTAGTGATTGGGGTAAGTGCAGAGGTGGAGGGCTCTGTGTTTATGTGAACCGCGAGTGGTGCTGCAGCAGCAGGGTCATTGACTCTCACTGTTCTCCTGATTTAGAGGTGCTGGCAGTCTCATGCAGATCTTTTTATCTCCCAAGGGAGTTCACAGTAGTCGTCGTGTTTGCTGTTTACATTCCACCCGATGCTAACGTTAGCACGGCCCTTAGCCTCTTGCCGCCTGTGTAAATAAACAGCAGCTGGTCCACCCGGATGGTGTTTGTATTGTTGCTGGTGACTTCAACCAAGCGTGTTTAAAGACTGTGCTCCCTAAGTTCGTCCACTACGTGAAGTGTGCCACCAGAGGGGAAAATACTTTGGACCATGTTTACTCAAACATAAAACATGTGTACAAAGTCACTCGCCTCCCCCATCTCGCTGGACCAGACCATCTCTGCCTGTCCCTCACCCTCACCTACACCCCCTGCTGAGATGAACAACGCCACAACGGAAGACATTCCAAACCTGGCCTGAGGGAGCGCTCTCCCAGCTACAGGACTGCTTCTCACAAACTGTATGGGATTTATATGTGTGTGTATATGTGTCAGTATGTGAGTTCTCTGCTTAGTGTTTTTCTGAACTAAGTTGTTTTAATGGCTTTTATTGCATCAATATCATTCATAGTTGATGTTTTATATTACTGCTGGAATCCTCTCACAAGTTTTTAGTGGATTTTAAATGAGAGATGAATCCTTACAAGGTTAAAGAATACTACTAGCTCCTCCGAGTTGGGCTAACTGGCCTGAGCCTGCTACATCCATTTGGACCCGGGCTAACTGGCCTGAGCCTACTACATCCGCCTGGGCCTGAGCTAACTGGCCTGAGCCTGCTACATCCACCTGGGCCTGAGCTAACTGGCCTGAGCCTGCTACATTCACCTGGACTCGGGCTAGCTGGTCTGAGCCTGCTACAACTTCCTGGAGCCTGGGCTAACAGGCCTGAACCTACTACATTCACTTTTTGTGATTGCAAGTATCAATTAGTTTTCCACAGGTTTCTGTAAGTAGAATATGATGGCATTTTTCATTACTTCGATATGTTTGTTGGCAATTGGGGACATGAGACCAAATAACGTTTCCTGGGGTAGTACCCATAACAATGTTTTGTGTTTTTGGGACTCTCATTATAGTGGCACTGATTTTAATGTTGATTTTATGCAGCCACAGACTCATTCATTCTGGGCCTTAAACACCTGGTTTGATCTACCGAGGGAATCATTTAAACTACAAAGTGGTCTTACCTTATATGATCTCACATTTTTGCACAATGGAAATCATTGCTTGACTTCAACAATCTCAATTCAATCTCAATTTATTTCTAAAGCACTTTAAAATGCACCAACAACCAAAGCGCTGTACACAACAAAAACAGGCAAGTTTAAATAATTTAATAAATAAAAAGTTACAGTTAAAAGCAAAAAAAAACAAAACAAAAAAAAACAGTGTCAAGCTGTGTTAAAAGCCAAAGAGAAAAAATGTGCTTTAAGAGACGATTTAAAAGCAGAGAGAGAATCAGCCTGCCTAATGTGCAAAGGAAGATCATTCCACAGTCTCGGGGCAACGACTGAAAAAGCTCAGTCACCTCTACGCTTCCTCTTTGACCTTGGGATAACCAACAGTGACAAATCAGCTGACCTGAGTGAGCGTGAAGGGGCATATAAATGGAGCAGGTCAGACAGATATAGTGGGGCAAAGCCATGAAGACATTTAAAAACAAATAAAAGAATTTTAAAATCAATTCTAAAATGAACTGGGAGCCAATGAAGTGAGGCCAAAACCGGTGTAATGTGCTCGCACCTTCTAACACCAGCCAAAAGTCGAGCAGCAGCATTCTGCACCATCTGTAGGCGGATAAGCAGAGTCTGATTCAGCCCAATATAAAGTGCATTGCAATAGTCCAGGCGATTAGTGATAAAAGCATGGATTAAAATCTCAAAATGATGTCGTGAAAGAAATCGTTTCACCTTGGCCAGTTGTCTAAGTTGACAGAAACTAGACTTGACCACTGATCTAATCTGAGCATCGAATTTAAGATCACTATCCAGTTTTACACCCAGGTTTGTTGCTGTCTGTGTCAGATACTGACTCATGGGACCCAGATCAACATTGATTTTGGAAGTGTCACTAGGTCCAAACAGCAACACCTCAGTCTTTTTATCATTCAGGTGTAGAACATTTATGGACAACCATGCCTTAATCTCACCAATGCACTATAAGAGATGGTTCGCAGAGTATGCATTTTGCTGCTTCAGTGGCAGATAAATTTGACAGTCATCAGCATAAAAATGAAAAGAGATATCATGTCTCCTAAAAATTGATCCCATTGGGAGTAAATACAAAGAAAAAAGAAGCGGACCAAGTATGGAGCCTTGAGGCACCCCACATGTAAGGGGCACTGCACAAGATTCAGCAGCTCCAATATGGACACAAAAACTTCTCTCTGAAAGGTAGGATCTAAACCAGTCTAAAACAACACCCTTAATGCCCACCCAGTTTTCCAGGCGAGACAAGAGGATCTGATGGTCCACTGTATTGAAGGTCGCTGTTAGATCCAACAGGACCAAAACAACACAGTGACCAGAATTAGTAGCTATACAAATGTCATTAAAAACCCGCAGCAGTGCCGACTCAGTACTGTGACGGGATTTAAAACCAGACTAAAACAACTCCAGGGTGTCATGATTATTAAGAAAAGAACTCAACTGGCAGTATACAATTTTCTCCAAACTTTTAGAGAGAAAAGGAAGTTTGGAAATTGGCCTATAATTGGACAATTCAGAAGAATCCAAGCCAGATTTCTTAATAAGTGGGGTTACCACTGCATTCTTGAAACTGGTAGGCACTATACCACTAACCAAGCTCCCATTAATAATATTCAATACAAATGGTGCCAACATGGAAAAAGCCTCTTTAAGAAGACGAGGTGTCAAAGGGTCATTTGGAGAACCAGCAGGCTTCATATGATCATTAATATCTCTCAAAGACGGCAAACTGACAGACTCAAACTGGTCAAAAACAGCTGAGCATGTCACAGAGATAGAAGGGTCATAAACAGGAGAACTAATGAGGGCCCTGATACCAGCAACCTTTCTAAGAAAAAACTTGTAAAATTTTCACACAATTCAGTGGAGCTCTTGAGACAATCCATTTGTGGTGCACTTAAAACAGAATTTACAATCTTTAAAAGAACATGAGGATTATGACAGTTCGAATCAATAACATCAGAAAAGTACTTAAATTTAGCAGCCTTCATAGTTTTCTGATAAAAACGCCAACAGTCACGCAGTAACTGGAAGGACAACTGATGTCTGTCCTTCTTCCACTTTCACTCAGCTCTCCTACACTCGCGCCTGACAGTGCGCGTAACATCATTCATCCAAGGCTCAGATCGACGTTTGGAAGATCTAAGTTTCAATGGAGCTACAGTATCTAAGACAGTCTGACAGATCAAGTTGAATTCAGAGGTGAAGGAGTCAACATCTAAATTAAAACCGAGACACTCAGAAGAGCTGATCACAGCTGCAGCACCTCCTTCTGCTGACCGTGTGCCAGAAACAGACATTCCGCTGGTCGTTCAACGAACCCCCCCACCTTCCCCTGAAGCATACATAAGCCCTCCGGAGTCGTACGGAGGCTGTGTGGAGACGTGCGCGGACTTCTTGATGCAGTGCTCGCTCGTCTTTTCACAGCATCCCGTCATGTACGTGTCAGACGTTAGCCGGGTGGCTTACGTTATAAATTTGCTTCGAGGAGAGGCACGCGCCTGGGCTACGGCGCTTTGGGAGCAGAATTCACGGCTCCTAACGGTTTATACTGAGTTTGTGAGGGAGTTCTGACAGGTGTTCGACCACCCTCATAGAGGCGAGACCGCTTCAAGTGTGCTGCTGTCGATACGGCAGGGGTGTCGGAGCGCAGCGAAGTATGCAGTCGACTTCCGCATCGCGGCAGCGCGAGCCGGCTGGGATGCTGTTGCACTCCGCGCTGCCTTTGTAAACGGACTGTCTCTGGTCCTTAAGGAGCACCTGGTGGCGAAGGACGAGCCGCGGGATTTAGATGGGCTTATCGACCTGGTTATACAGTTAGACAACCGATTAACGGAACACAGATGGCAGCGAGACGAGAGGCGTGGTCAGGTACACGCCGTCCCTCTTCCTCCCGGGTCTGAAAGGGAGCCGACTTCCCCACGCTCCACTGCCAGGGCTCTCCACGTGACAACAGCTCCCCCTGCTGACGTTGCTATGGAGACGAGCAGGGCCAAAAAACGATCAGATCAGAGACAAAGGAGGCTGATCCGTGGAGAGTGTTTTCTCTGCAGCTCTACTGAGCACACACAGAGAGAATGCCCCAAACGGTCAAAACAGCAGCACTCGTCCTTAGAGACTGGGCTAAGGGTGGGTCACAATACCCACGTGGGGAAACCCCGACGATCTGCACGAATCCCAGTCACGATCCTGAGTGGGGATCTAACCCTTCACGCCCCAGCACTGGTGGACACGGGGTCGGAGGGGAATCTGCTGGCTAGCAGATGGGCAAAGGTGGTTGGGCTCCCTCTAGTGGCCTTACCGTCACCCTTGTCGGTGCGGGCACTAGATGGCACCCTTCTTCCACTAATCACACACCAGACTCAGCCAGTGACATTGGTGGTGTCTGGGAATCACAGGGAGGAGATTGTGTTTTATGTAACACCTTCTACCTCCCGAGTGATTTTGGGTTTTCCATGGGTGTTAAAACACAATCCCCGGATTGATTGGCCGTCTGGGGTTGTGGTTCAGTGGAGCGAAACCTGCCACTGGGAGTGTTTAGGATCCTCGGTTCCACCCGGTGTGACAGCTAAGGAGGAGGTTTTAGTCCCCCCCAATCTGGCGGCGGTGCCGGCTGAGTACCACGAACTTGCTGACGTCTTCAGCAAGGATCTGGCACTCACGCTGCCCCCGCACCGTCCGTACGATTATGCCATTGATTTGATACCGGGCGCTGAGTACCCGTCCAGCAGGCTGTACAACCTCTCACGTCCGGAACGCGAATCAATGGAGACCTACATCCGGGACTCGTTAGCTGCCGGGTTGATCCGGAACTCCACCTCCCTGATGGGTGCTGGTTTCTTTTTTGTGGGCAAGAAGGACGGCGGACTCCGTCCATGCATTGATTACAGAGGGCTGAACGAGATCACGGTTCACAACCGATACCCGTTACCTCTGTTGGATTCAGTGTTCACGCCCCTGCATGGAGCCCAAATTTTCACGAAATTGGATCTTAGGAATGCTTATCACCTGGTTCGGATCCGGGAGGGAGACGAGTGGAAGACGGCATTTAACACCCCGTTAGGTCACTTTGAGTACCTGGTCATGCCGTTCGGCCTCACCAATGTGCCCGCGACGTTCCAAGCATTGGTTAATGACGTCTTGCGGGACTTCCTGCATCGGTTTGTCTTCGTATATCTAGACGATATACTCATCTTTTCTCCGGATCCTGAGACCCATGTCAAGCATGTACGTCAGGTCCTACAGCGGTTGTTGGAGAACCGGCTGTTCGTGAAGGGCGAGAAGTGTGAGTTCCACCGCACTTCTTTGTCCTTCCTGGGGTTCATCATCTCCTCCAACTCTGTTGCCCCTGATCCGGCCAAGGTTGTGGCGGTGAGAGATTGGCCCCAACCAACGAACCGTAGGAAACTACAACAGTTCCTCGGTTTTGCAAATTTCTACCGGAGGTTCATCAAGGGCTACAGTCAGGTAGTTAGCCCCCTGACAGCCCTGACCTCCACAAAAGTCCCCTTCACCTGGTCGGATCGGTGCGAAGCCGCGTTTAGGGAGTTGAAACACCGGTTCTCGACTGCACCGGTTCTGGTGCAGCCCGATCCCAAGCGCCAGTTTATTGTTGAAGTGGATGCCTCTGACTCAGGGATAGGAGCCGTGCTATCCCAGAGCAGGGAGTCCGACAAGGTTCTCCATCCATGTGCCTACTTTTCCCGCAGGTTGACCCCAGCTGAACGGAACTATGACGTCGGCAATCGGGAACTTCTTGCGGTGAAGGAGGCTCTTGAGGAGTGGAGACACCTGTTGGAGGGAGCATCGGTACCATTTACGGTTTTCACGGACCATCGGAACCTGGAGTACATCCGGACTGCGAAGCGTCTGAACCCCAGGCAAGCCCGCTGGTTGCTGTTCTTTGGGCGTTTTGACTTCCGGATCACCTACCGCCACGGGACAAAGAACCAACGATCTGACGCCCTGTCCCGGGTGCACGAAGAGGAGGTCAAGACCGAGCTGTCAGACCCCCCTGAAACCATCATCCCAGAGTCCACTGTCATGGCCGCCCTTACCTGGGACGTGGAGAAGACCATCCGGGAGGCCCTGACACGGAGCCCGGACCCGGGGACCGGTCCGAAGAACAAACTGTACGTCCCACCAGAGGCCAGGGCTGCGGTCCTTGACTTCTGTCACGGTTCCAAGCTCTCCTGTCACCCAGGGGTGCGAAGGACCGTGGCAGTGGTCCGGCAGCGCTTCTGGTGGGCGTCTATCGAAGCCGACGTCCGGGAGTATGTCCAGGCCTGCACCACCTGTGCCAGGGGCAAAGCCGACCACCACAAGGCCCAAGGCCTCCTCCAGCCTCTGCCTGTTCCTCGTCACCCCTGGTCTCATATCGGCCTGGACTTTGTCACGGGCCTCCCGCCGTCCCAGGGAAACACCACCATCTTAACGATAGTGGACCGGTTCTCCAAGGCAGCCCACTTCGTGGCCCTCCCGAAGCTCCCGACGGCCCAGGAGACTGCAGACCTCCTGGTCCACCACGTCGTGCGTCTGCATAGGATTCCATCAGACATTGTCTCGGATCGTGGTCCTCAGTTCTCCTCCCAGGTCTGGCGGAGTTTCTGTAGGGAACTGGGGGCCACCGTCAGTCTCTCGTCTGGGTACCACCCCCAGACGAACGGGCAGGCAGAGCGGACTAACCAGGAACTGGAGCATGCCCTCCGTTGCGTGACCTCCGCGCACCCGACGGCCTGGAGTGACCATCTGGCCTGGATCGAGTACGCTCATAACAGCCAAGTCTCGTCTGCCACCAGCCTCTCCCCATTTGAAGTGTGTTTGGGGTACCAGCCCCCATTGTTCCCGCTAGTGGAGGGAGAGGTCGTGGTGCCCTCGGTCCAGGCCCATCTGAGAAGGTGCCGTCGGGTGTGGCGTACCGCCCGCTCTGCCCTGCTCAAAGCCCGGACGAGGGCCAAGAACCATGCAGACCGCCGGCGTGCCCCGGCCCCTGCGTATCAGCCTGGGCAGGAGGTTTGGCTTTCCACAAAGGACATTCCCCTGCAAGTGGAATCCCAAAAGTTGAAGGACAGATACATTGGACCTTTCCCCATCCTCAAAGTCCTCAGTCCAGCCGCAGTGAAGCTGAAGTTGCCAGCTTCACTGCGGATCCACCCGGTTTTCCATGTGTCACACATCAAACCTCACCACGTTTCACCCCTCTGTACCCCCGGACCTGCGCCGCCTCCTGCCCGGATCATCGACGGGGAGCCGGCTTGGACCGTACGCCGGCTCCTGGATGTCCGTCGGAAGGGCCGGGGGTTCCAGTATTTGGTGGACTGGGAGGGGTATGGACCCGAAGTATGCTCCTGGGTGAAGAGGAGCTTCATCCTGGACCCGGCCCTCCTGGCCGACTTCTACCAGCGGCACCCGGACAAGCCTGGTCGGGCACCAGGAGGCGCCCGTTGAGGGGGGGGTCCTGTTGTGTGGGCCGCTGAAAAGGAGGTACTGCTGGCCCACCACCACAAGATGGCGCCCTGCTTGAAGTGCGGGCTTCAAGCACGAGAGGGCGTCGGAGCAACCAGGAGTGACAGCTGTCACTCATCATCCGTACCAGCTGTCACTCATCCACTACTCATCACCACCACCATAAAGGCCGGACTGCAACTCCACCTCCCCGCCGAGAAATCAGCTACCATTCAGGTAACTTTCTCTGCTGACTCAAATCATTGAGTGATAACCTGAACTTCTTTTGCAGCCGTTATCCTGTGGTGTTCTGCCTTATCTGTGGGATTGGCGTTTGGTGTGATCAGCGACGGCTTCGCCTCACACCCCAAACCAAGATAAGTGGTTAAACAGGAGCTGCACGAGTGTGTGATTGGAGGTGGAGGTTCTCCCTCCTTTACTGAACACTGACTGTGGGAGTACTGAGTGTGCGAACTCACACTCATCAGGACTGTCTCTGTTTTCTGCCAGCAGTACCGGGTCTGACTGCTGAAGACAGCGGCCACCTAGGGCACAGGGCTTGGTGGCTCCGGTGTTCTTCAGCTCCGTTGGTGGTGGAAGCTGTGTGGGGATCCAGCTCTTCTCTCGCCAGGCGTCTTCTATCGTTGAGCCTGCCCACACGTCACCTGGTGTATGATTGACAGTCCACCATATTGTTATTGTCTGTACGTCGTTGTGCGATTCACAACATTAAATTATAAGTTACTTTTGGCTTATCCATTGTCCGTTCATTACCGCCCCCTGTTGTTGGTCCGTGTCACATCACTTTCACAACAGCGCAGATATTGTGGTGATCTCTGAAACGTGGCTAACTAAATCTATTAAAAATGATGATATTAATATCAGTGGATACGATGTCTATCGTACTGACAGGCTTAAAAAGGGTGGTGGTGTAGTCATCTATCTTAAGTCAAGATTTGATGCTTCAATTGTCATGTCTCAATCTATTTGTAAGCAAATGGAGTTTTTGGCTTTAAATGTAAATATAGCCAAATCCTTCTCTTTAACTGTTATTGGTTGTTATAGACCCCCATCTGCCAGCAGGGAAGCATTGTCAACTTTAAAGCATCTTCTCTCTAAATTAAATTACAATGAGATTTTAATGGCAAGAGACCTCAACTGGGATTGGTTAAATGCAACTTCTGATGAATTTAAATGCTTCTATGACTCTGTAAATTTTAGCCAGTTGATCAGTCAACCAACTAGGCCAAATATTAAAAATCCGGAAAAGTCTACTTTGATTGATCTAATTCTAACAAATTCTTCCCACAAATTTTCCTCTGTGGGTGTTTTCTGCAATGATTTGAGTGACCATTGTGTAGTTGCAGCTTGCAGAGACACAAAAATCCCTAAATGTAAAGCGCGCATTATTGTCAAGAGGAATTTAAAGAAGTTTAATGAACAAGCTTATCACCATGATCTGTCTTTGGTTAACTGGGAATATATAAGTCTCTTGCCAGATGCTGAGCTAGCTTGGATAGATTTTAAGGAAAACTTTGATAAAATTGTAAATAAACATGCTCCCATGAGAAAATTTAGAGTGAAGGGGCGAGAAAACCCCTGGTTCTCTCCAGAACTGTCTGACGCCCTTCATCAGCGTAACGTGGCATGGGCCAAAGCCAGAAGAAGTGACTCTGCCAGTGATTGGTCTATTTTTAGACAGCTAAGAAATAAATGCACATCTTTAATTAAAAGAGCCAAATCTGAATATTTCTTATCTGTCAGTACTGAGAATCTTAATAACCCGCAGAAATTTTGGAAGGTCATCAAGTCTTTCTCTGTAAATAAGCAACCCCAGGTTCTTCCCCATTTTGTTTTAAAAGATTGAGTCCCAGTGTATGATACAGCTGAAGTCTTAAATTGCTTCAATAAGCACTTTGTGTCTTCTGGTTATTTATTTGACTCCAGATGTGGATCTGCCCCTGTGCCTCACTGTACAAACTCTCAAATATTTTCTGGGGGACCTTTTTCATTTGTGCCTTTTACTGTACAGCAAGTTCGCAAGGTTCTCAAAGCTCTGAATCACAGAAAGCCTCCTGGGCCTGATTTGATAGAGCCTTACTTTTTGAAAAATGGCTGCTGATTTTATTGCACAGCTCTCACAATACTTTTTAATTGAGAGCAAAGAAATTCCTTTAGTTTGGAAGTCAGCATTTGTTGTTCCTCTATTAAAAGGAGGGGACCCTGCAGTTTTAACTAATTACAGACCAATATCAAATTTGTGTGTTTTATCAAAAATTCTTGAATCTCTTGTATGTGATCAACTTAAAGAGTTTTTATACTCAAAAGAGCTTCTTTCAAAACTGCAATCAGGCTTTAGAAAAAAGCACAGTACCATCATTGCTGCAACAAAAGTGATCAATGATATATTAATTGCTCTTGATAAAAAGCAGTACTGTGCAGCGCTCTTCATTGATCTGTCAAAAGCCTTTGACACTGTGGATCACCTTGTCTTAAAGCGTAGGCTTGTCAGTTTTGGTCTGTCAGATGATGTAGTTTCCTTGTTCACAAATTATTTGAGTGACAGGAGCCAGTGTATTAAATGTGATGATTTGTGTTCTGAATTTATGAGTATTCACAAAGGGGTGCCACAGGGTTCTGTATTGGAACCTTTGTTGTTTATCATGTATGTAAATGATTTAGGACATAATGACTCTGATGCCAGTGTGCATTTTTATGCTGATGATACAATCATTTACTGCTTTGGTTCATCCCCGGTCAATGCTGTCAAATCTTTGCAAAAAGCTTTTGAAGTGATGCAGCACAAACTGCTGCAGCTATACTCAACAAAAATATAAACGCAACACTTTTGGTTTTGCTCCCATTTTGTATGAGATGAACTCAAAGATCTAAAACTTTTTCCACATACACAATATCACCATTTCCCTCAAATATTGTTCACAAACCAGTCTAAATCTGTGATAGTGAGCACTTCTCCTTTGCTGAGATAATCCATCCCACCTCACAGGTGTGCCGTACCAAAATGCTGATTAGACACCATGATTAGTGCACAGGTGTGCCTTAGACTGCCCACAATAAAAGGCCACTCTGAAAGGTGCAGTTTTGTTTTATTGGGGGGGGATACCAGTCAGTATCTGGTGTGACCACCATTTGCCTCATGCAGTGCAACACATCTCCTTCGCATCATCCGTGAAGAGAACACCTCGCCAACGTGCCAAACGGCAGCGAATGTGAGCATTTGCCCACTCAAATCGGTTACGACGACGAACTGAAGTCAGGTTGAGACCCCGATGAGGACGACGAGCATGCAGATGAGCTTCCCTGAGACGGTTTCTGACAGTTTGTGCAGAAATTCTTTGGTTATGCAAACCGATTGTTCCAGCAGCTGTCTGAGTGGCTGGTCTCAGACGATCTTGGAAGTGAACATGCTGGATGTGGAGGTCCTGGGCTGGTGTGGTTACACGTGGTCTGCGGTTGTGAGGCTGGTTGGATGTAGTGCCAAATTCTCTGAAACGCCTTTGGAGACGGCTTATGGTAGAGAAATGAACATTCAATACATGAGCAACAGCTCTGGTTGACATTCCTGCTGTCAGCATGCCAATTGCACGCTCCCTCAAATCTTGCGACATCTGTGGCATTGTGCTGTGTGATAAAACTGCATCTTTCAGAGTGGCCTTTTATTGTGGGCAGTCTAAGGCACACCTGTGCACTAATCATGGTGTCTAATCAGCATCTTGATATGGCACACCTGTGAGGTGGGATGGATTATCTCAGCAAAGGAGAAGTGCTCACTATCACAGATTTAGACTGGTTTGTGAACAATATTTGAGAGAAATGGTGATATTGTATATGTGGAAAAAGTTTTAGATCTTTGAGTTCATCTCATACAAAATGGGAGCAAAACCAAAAGTGTTGCGTTTATATTTTTGTTGAGTGTAAAACTTGTCCTTAACTCTGACAAAACTAAATTCATGTTATTGTCACATTCTAGAAAAGGTCCTCAAACTGCCCCTACAGTGTCCACGCTTGAGGGAAATGAAATTGTGGTGGTTCATTCATACAAATATCTTGGTATCTTGCTTGACGACACTTACCTTTAAACCCCACATTGAGAATCTTGTGAAGAAACTCAAATTGAAACTGGGATTTTTCTTTCGAAATAAATGTTGTTTTTCTTTTGAGGTTAGAAAGCGCCTTGTTACTGCAACTTTTTTTTAATCTATTTTAGATTATGGAGAGCTGTTATATATGAATGCTTCAGCTCAGTGCCTGAGAAAGATTAACTCTGTATATCATGCTTCCTTGAGGTTCATTACGAACTGTAGGACCCTGACTCATCATTGTGAACTGTATTCTCGAGTGAGATGGCCTTCTTTGTCCACCAGGAGGTTGATCCACTGGTATACTTTTATTTATAAGGCCATGCTTGGATTACTGCCCTCGTACATCTGTAACTTAATCACACAGAGAAGTGTTGATTCTTATGGTTTGCGTTCCAACGAACATTTGCTACTCTCTGTTTCTTTTGTCCGCACTGAAACTGGAAAAAAGGTCCTTCACCTTCTCTGCCCCTTCTTCATGGAACACTTTGCAAAAGGACTGGAAACTTACAGAACTGATCACGTTAAATGACTTTAAAGCCAGACTGAGAGCACTTGAGACAGCCTCCTTCACATGTACTTGTTTTAATTAATTAATTTATTTATTTATTTTATACTGTAACTGTATTTTTATTGCTGCATCTTGGCCAGGGCTCCCTTGAAAAAGTGGTTTTTAATCTCAATAGGACTTCCCTGGTAAAATAAAGGTTAAAAAAAAAAAAATATATATATATATTTTCCAGCCACAACCTGCAGAAGTACACTGACACCGTACTCTCTTACATTAAGAACTGTGTTGACACTGTCACCGTCAACAAAGGGGTCAGGGTTTTTCCAAACCAGAAACCCCGGATGAACAGTACAGTCCAGTCCCTGTTAAAAAGCCGCAACACCGCCTTTAAATCAGGGGACAGGGCCCTGTACAGCGCAGCCAGGTCTGATCTGAAAAGAGGCATCAGAGAGGTCAAGGCTGCCTACAAGGAAAAGCTAGAGGACCACTTCACTGTGAATGACCCCAGAAGGATGTGGCAGGGAATAAATCATATAACCAATTACAGAAGCAGCAACCCAGGAAATGCCTGGTCTGACGCCTCGCTGGCAGAGGAGCTGAACCGCTTCTTTGCCCACTTCGAAGCAGACAGACCAGCAGCAACTCCACACCCACCACCCTCCAGCACTAGCACACTAACATTTCAGGAACATGAAGTGAGACGTGTGCTGAAGGTGGTGAACCCCAGGAAGGCGGCCGGCCCCGATGGTGTACCTGGAAAGGTACTCAAAGCGTGTGCTGACCAACTGGCTAGAGTTTTCACCTGCATCTTCAACCTGTCCCTGTCGCAGGCCATCATTCCACTGTGCCTCAAATCTTCCATCATCATTCCAGTCCCAAAGAAGTCAGCAGTAGGGAGCATAAATGACTACAGGCCTGTTGCACTTACGCCTGTGGCCATGAAGTGCTTTGAAAGACTGGTCTCTCAGCACATCAGAGCCTGTCTGCCTCCCACTCTGGACCCCCACCAGTTCGCCTACAGGGCAAACCGCTCCACAGAGGACGCTATCACCACAGCTCTCCACACCGTGCTGAGCCATCTGGAGCACCAGGGGAGCTATGTGAGGATGCTCTTCCTGGACTTCAGCTCAGCCTTCAACCACATCATCCCGGAGATCCTGGTCCAGAAACTGACACATCTGGGCATCTCCACCCCATCTGCCAGTGGATCAAAGACTTCCTCACAAACCACCCACAGTCCGTGAAACGTGGCCCCCACCTTTCCTCCACCATCACACTCAGCACCGGTTCCCCTCAAGGCTGTGTACTGAGCCCCCTCCTGTTCACCCTTTACATGCACAACTGCTCTCCGACCCATCCCACAAACCTCATCATAAAGTTTGCGGATGATACCACCGTGATTGGGCTCATCTCAGGGGGGGATGAGACCGACTACAGAGACAAGGTCAATCGACTGACAGCGTGGTGTTCAGCTAACAACCTGCTGCTGAACACCACACAAACAAAAGAAATAATCCTGGACTTCAGGAAGAACAGGGCTGACCCAGCCCCGCTCTACATCCAAGGGGTCAGCTCCATCAGGTTCCTGGCAGTGCAGCTCTCTGACAGCCTCTCCTGGACTGCCAACACCATAGTGGTGGTGAAGAAAGCCCAGCAGCGACTCCACTTCCTGAGGGTGCTCTGGAGGAGAAGCTGCTGGTGTTGTTCTACAGAGCCACCATCGAGAGCATCCTGACGTACCGCATCACAGCGTGGTACGGGGGGTGCTCAGCAGCAGACAGGAGAGCGCTGCAGAGGGTGATCAAAACAGCCCAGGGGATCACTGGCTGCTCTCTGCCCAGCCTGGAGGACATTGACAGCTCTCACTACCTCAGCAGAGCTGCCAGCATCAGCAAAGACACATCCCACCCCAGCAACCACCTGTTTGACCTACGACCCTCGGGCCGACGGTATAGGTCAATCAAAACTAGGACAAACAGACTCAGGGACAGCTTTCTGTCCAGAGTGATCACTGCACTGAACAATAACAAATCACTCTAATCTGCACCTTCAAGTTTCTTGTGCAATATCTGTAAACTATGTGCAATATTCCCGTGCAATATGAATCCACAGTTGTATATAATTCTCGTTTTACATTCTACTTGGTCCACATTTTATTTTATTTTATCTTATGTTTATATTAGTTGTACATATACTCTGAATAATTTACCTTTAAATTTCACTATCTTTTATTTGGCTAAAAATTACTCGCACCACAGAAAGCACATTTTTGGAGTTGCACTCAAATCTTGTTGTAATGCAAATTGCAATGACAGTAAAGGCGATTCTGATTCTGATTCAGTGATCTGTAGCTCACACTCGGTATAATTTCTTTTTTGTGTTCATGTTGTCTGATGTGACATCCCTGTTCAAAGGGCCTATTTACATGAAATTGCATATTTAAATAGGGGCATGGACTTTGGTGTATGTGCACATGCGCTCAATTCGACATTCAGCTGGATCCATGTGTAAGCACACTTTGATACATCTGGATATTTTTGTGCTTCCGCCAGTTTCTGGGTTTTGGTGTTGTTCCTGTACATGAGGCCCCAGGTGTCTGTACGGTGGTGTGCGGATGGTTTACACGGTATCGCAGCTTTATGAACCACCACTGTTAATACAAGTAATCCACATTTTTTCTGCTTTGACTTCCTAAGTCAGTGTGTCCACACACAGAGCATCCAGAACATATTCACAGCGCTCACTTTTTCCACATTTTCTTATGTTGCAGCCTTATTTCAGAATGGAGCAAATTTTTTTTTTTTTCCCTCAAAATTCTACTCACAACACCCCCATAATGACAACATGAAAAAGGTTTTTTGAAATTTTTGCAGATTGATTAAAAATAAATAATAATAAAAAAAACAACAACAAAGAAATCACATGTACAGGTATATGTAAATATGATGCCACAAGCTTGGTGCACCTGTCTTTGGATAGTTGTTCCCAGTCCTCTTTGCAGCACCTCTCAAGCTCCATCAGGTTGGATGGTCTCCCAGTTCCTGCTGCTGAAAACATCCCCACAGCATGATGCTGCCACCACCATGCTTCACTGTAGGGATGGTGCCTGGTTTCCTCCAAACATGACGCCATAGAGTTCAATCTTTGTCTCATCAGACCAGAAAATTTGATTCTTATGGTCTGAGTCCTTCAGGTGCCTTTTGGCAAACTCCAGGCGGGCTGCCATGTGTGTTTTACTAAGGGCCCCTTCACACATAACACAATTGAAGCAGACTGGCACACAAAGGAGGAATCGTATGCCACTTGTGAAAGATCGCACCCGCCTCAAACACCTCATACAGCTGTTGCCACAACTATTTGTGCACACCAGCGGCCAAAAGACAGCAAGTGGCTTGTGAGTGCCCATTTGACCCTCTCTCAGCAGTTGTTAGGCAAATTCCAGTTGCCACACATGAACAACACCTCTCATTGGGCACTTAGAAAAGGCGCTCTTAGTACGATAGTGGAGTGCAGATGACCACATTCAAGCTGTCTGAGAAAATTGTCAGAATGTCACACGAGTCTTCGTTACCAAGCAACACACATGGGTGTGGTGTGTGTCCCCCTCCCCAACACAAATGGCTTGTGGAGTGTGTTCCCTCCAACCCCCACACACACACACACCATGATCCGAGTGTGATTGCTGTTCAGCGCAGCGAACAGCTGACCGCTGTGTACTGCAACTCCGCTGATCACATGAGGACTGGCCAGTGTCTGAGTGCGCATGGCACAGTGTGACATTAATGAGCCAGCCGGACATGCTGATATCACTTCCACCACGTAATTTGTAGTTTACGTGACAGACAGAAAGGGTGGAAATTAAATAAAAGACATAAGGGTAAAGGCGTGAACTCATTCATGTGTGATGGCTTTGCTCATACGCTTTGCTGTGGACATATGTCACATGTCAGTTGACTGCTGACTGTCAGGTGAACCTGACACTCGGCAGTCAGCTGACATGTGAACTTAAGGTGCACCTAAGGTGTTAAATTAAAAACACAGACATCAGACAGATGCAGGACAAAAAATAATAATACATACGGGTACAACAATAAATACATAAAATAAAAATCACAGGACAAAGGAACAGAGAGTGAGCCTCTTTTTCTGTGAGCTGACGAGGTCTGCAGACAAAGGTGGGCATGTCCCTGCAACCTGCAGCTGTTCAGATATCTGTGCTTGCAAGTCACAGCTGGAGAACACCTGTAGTGGCTTGTAGAATATGACCTCGCATCTCTTCACCATGAGGCACAGACGTCAGCATGCTGTCCTCACATGGAAATAAATTAAAACATATATCGTCTGTCAGCTGACCGCCGCGTCAGCACACCGTAATGCTGGACGCCACTGCGAAGTGTGTGCAACTGCGGGATGTCCCCACATTGTAATAATTAAAACACATATCACATTTGCAATGCGGTCACCAGCAGATCACTGCACGCTGGACACGCCATGCCGGCTTATGTGTTCATGACACAGGAACCCGGCTAATGTCTTCATGAGACGAGCGCATCAGGTAATTCATGTAAAACATAAACTTCCTGGTGCACAACTAGGTGGAGTCTAAGTCCACTCTTTATAACAAGAATTAAGTATTATAAATTGTGTGTTTTTTTTTTTTGTTGTTTTTTTGGGGTTTTTTTGCTCTGCTGTTGTGTGCGCGACTATCCACATGCTTGCACTGTGTTCGTGCGTGCAAACACGAAACCGTTGCCGCAGTATTGTGCACATGTGTCTGACTGTGTGACCCTCCCAACAGCAGGTCGAATGCTTCACAGTCCCCCATTTTGTTTTTGTGTTTGTGGATTTTTAGCTGGTTTCTGTTTCTTTCGCCCAACTTTGTGTTATATGTGAAGGGGCCCTGAGGAGTGGCTTCTGTCTGGCCACTCGACCACACAGGCCTGACTGGTGGTTTGCTTGCTGCAGAGATGGTTGTCCTTTTGGAAGGTTCTCATCTCTCCACAGAGGAATGCTGGAGCTCTGACAGAGTAACCATCTGGTTTTTGGTCACCTACCTGACTCAGGACCAGTGCTGTTTAAAGTACCGGAAAATCACACTTAATTAAAAGTACAGATACCCATTAAAAAATGAGTTTGGTAGAAGTTCAAGTCACTGATTGAAATGTTACTCAAGTAAAAGTCTTAAAGTATCGAGTATTTATTGTACTTAAGTATGACAAGTAATGTACAACAAATGGACTCAAGTATTGAAAGTAAAAGTACAAGTAAATGTTAATAATCAAAAACGGACTGATTTTTTTTATATTACAAAGTTTATCTAGGCTTGTAAATGACTGGTAGTATTAGTCAAAATACTGAAAATTGTGCACATCACACAAAAACACTTCAGAAACAAGGTTTCAAAACCTAAACAAGAGTAGGCTACTCACTAGGTGTTCACAGGAAACAGTTATTTATTTCTATATGTATTTATTTATTTGCATAGTTACATGGTTTTATCTTTTCTGTTGTGTTTTGTTTCATTAGGTTCTTTTTGTCTCTTTCTCTAAAATTGTATTGTAACATTATTAGTCTATTATTATTGACTATTATTGTCTATTATGTCGACTATTATTGTTGTTGCTATAATATATGAATAAAAATAAATAAAAAAAATTACAATTTGACTATTTTACGACAACGAACGCTGAGCCATTAATTATACAGAAAACAAATCAACACAAACGTGCTGATGCAAACAGCTTAATGCTAACTTTAACATTGAAAATGCCATAGACATGCTAACGTGTTAGCATTGGTCCCATTTTTAAGTTAAAAAATACATCTATCAACTGTTTCAGAAGACCATAACAGGTCGGTTTAACATAAAAATATTAAATATTACTCACAGTCATATGCTCTTTAGGGTTTTAGTGGGAAAAAATTAGGATAAAGCGAAATAAAACAATGAATCCACAAATTATAGATCGAAGCTGTTGTGTGGGCCGCTGAAGAGGAGGTACTGCTGGCCCACCACCACCAGAGGGCACCCTGCCTGGAGTGCGGGCTCCAGGCACCAGAGGGCGCTGCCGCCTCACAGGAGCAGCCGGGGTGACAGCTGACACTCATCACCTGTGACAGCTGTCACCACTCATCTGATCTGCATCGGTATATCAGCAAGACGTCGTCTCCACCTCTTTGCCGAGATATCGTTCTACCTGAAAGGTAATATCCTCAGCCTGACTGCTTGATAGAAAGCCCTTTTTGTGATTTTTGTGAGTGATAACAGACTTTTTCTCCAACGAGAGGTGGAGGTAGCTTCCCTGCCGTGCAGATTGCTGGGTGCAGACGCACCCACGTTTAATTGTGTTTTTGTTCCTCGCCAGCAGTACCAGGTCCGACACGCGGAGGCAGTGGCCACCTGGGAGTTCGGGACTTGGCGGCTCCAGTATTCCCGGGGTCTGGTGGCGGAGGAAATCGTGTGGTTCCGGTTCTGCTTTGGACAGGCGTCTCCTATCTTCGAGCCTGCCCACACGACACCTTGTAATTTGACCTCTGATCTGTTGTGTAATCTGTTGTGTTTGTTGTGCACGTTCGCAACAGTAAAGTGTTGTTATTTGACCTATTCCATTGTCCGTTCATTTGCGCCCCCTGTTGTGGGTCCATGTACTTACACTTTCCCAACAGAAGCACCGCTTTGATCTGCGAATCACTGCTTCGATTGGTTCAAGGTTCAAAGCAAAGCCACAGTGCAGAAAGGTTAATTACAGACCCACTGCAGGTCTGTAATCAATGTAGAGAAATTATCATTTTCCTGACAAACACCCCCCAAGTGCACAACTGCAAAAAAGCCTACGGACATGCCTTATGACAAATGGGCCTGACTCCGTTGCAGCCACTAGTAATCAGTGGTGCCTCTGGGTGAAAACACAACTTTTTTTGTGTGTGTGTGTGTTTTTGTTGTTGTTGTAACGAGTAGCGGCATGGCGGCATAGAAAATGTATCAGAGTAGAAGTATGTGATTAAGGTTGGAAATGTAGTGAAGTAAAAGTGAAATTAAGCTGAATTAAAAAACTCAAGTAAAGTACAAAGTCTCCAAAAACGTACTTAAGTACAGTAGTGAAGTATTTTTACTTCGTTACTATACAACACTGCTCAGGTCCTTCTCCCTGATCGCTCAGTTTAGACGGCGTCCAGCTCTAGGAAGAGTCCTGGTGGATCTGAACCATTCACAGATGATGGAGGTCACTGTGCTCATTGGGACCTTCAAAGCAGCAGAAATATTTCTGTACTCTTCCTCAGCTTTGTGCCTTGAGACAATCCTGTCTCTGAGGTCTACAGACAATTCCTTTGACTTCATGCTTGGTTTGTGCTCTGACTGTCAGCTGTGGGACCTGCTATGGAGGCAGGTGTGTGTCTTTCTGAATTTCCTCAATTTTACAATCAGGATGTAACATAACAAAGCTGGAAAAAGTGAAGTGCTGTGAATACGTTCTGGATACACTGTGTGGAGACATTATTTGTTGTCAAAAATTAGTTGCAGTTCAGCATCAGGTCTTAGGGGGTTAATGAGGCTTGTTCAGACTCTAACTAGCACGTTAACATCTTGCTGCCGAGCTGTTTTGCGCTGCTCGAGCAGTCTGACATGATGAATAACTTCTGGGAAGTTATGTGGACTTTGGTATTTTCAGCTGCAATGAAGGTCTAACTGGTCGGACTGCTTTTCTGCTCACTGAGTCATAAAGATTAGAACCTGCTGGGAACTGACTGACGAGCAAACGATAAATGATGAGAGGAATGTCTTCAATAAACTGCTTCAGGCTTCTCAGTTTGCTGAGAAGTTCACTCTGCATCCTGGTGGTGCGGTCATTTACTGTCATTGCTAATTTGTGATTGTGCACAAAACACACTGTTTCCACTAGAATGGTTTTCAACCTCCGTGGGACTCCCTCCACCCTCCACCCTCCACCCCCCAAATCACAATGTGTGTTGTGGACAAAAATGTGAGACATTGCAAATGTTGAAGATAAAGTGATGGGCTCATTAGTTATGTACTCTACCACTTTCCTGCAAGGCTCGATCACTGGTGGATGAAAAGAAATAAACAAGAAAGTGTTTTTCATGTTAAAGAATGTCTGAAGCTGATGATCACTCCATTTCAGCTGCACAAACCACACCACCAACTACATCAGCCATGTTGTTGTTGTTGTTTTTGCATACTGTGTAGTGTTTGTTTTGTTGCATGGTGTGTGTGGGTTTGTTTTTGTTGTTGCGTGCTGTGTGTGGTGTTTGTTTGGTTGTTCTGTACTGTATGTGGTGTTTGTTTTTGTTGTTGCTATGCGCTGTGTGTGGTGTTTATTTTTGTTGTGCGCAGTGTGCTGTGTTTGTTGTTGTTTTTGCGTGCTGTGTGGTGTTAATTTTGTTGCATGCTGTGTGGTGTTTGTTTTGTTGCATGGTGTGTGTGGGTTTGTTTTTGTTGTTGCGTGCTGTGTGTGGTGTTTGGTTTTTCTGTACTGTATGTGGTGTTTGTTTTTGTTATGCGCTGTGTGTGGTGTTTATTTTTGTTGTGCGCAGTGTGTTGTGTTTGTTGTTGTTTTTGCGTGCTGTGTGGTGTTAGTTTTGTTGCATGCTGTGTAGTGTTTGTTTTGTTGCATGGTGTGTGTGGGTTTGTTTTTGTTGTTGCGTGCTGTGTGTGGTGTTTGTTTGGTTGTTCTGTACTGTATGTGGTGTTTGTTTTTGTTGTTGTTATGCGCTGTGTGTGGTGTTTATTTTTGTTGTGCGCAGTGTGCTGTGTTTGCTGTTTTTGCGTGCTGTGTGGTGTTAGTTTTGTTGCATGCTGTGTGGTGTTTGTTTTGTTGCATGGTGTGTGTGGGTTTGTTTTTGTTGTTGCGTGCTGTGTGTGGTGTTTGTTTGGTTGTTCTGTACTGTATGTGGTGTTTGTTTTTGTTGTTGTTATGCGCTGTGTGTGGTGTTTATTTTTGTTGTGCGCAGTGTGCTGTGTTTGTTGTTGTTTTTGCGTGCTGTGTGGTGTTAGTTTTTGTTCTTGTTGTTGCACACTGTGTGGTGTTAGTTTTTGTTCTTGTTGTTGCACACTGTGTGGTGTTTGTCTTTGTTGTTGCACACTGTGTGGTGTTTGTTTTTGCTGTTGCATTGTTGTTGTGGTGTTTGTTTTATTGTTGATGCACGGTGTGTGTTGGGTTTGTTTTTCTTGTTGCGTGCTATGTTTGGTGTTTGCTTTTGTTGTTGTTATGCGCTGTGTGTGGTGCTTGTTGCTGTTGTTGCGCTGTGCATGGTGTTTGATGTTGTTGCATGCTGTGTGTCGTTTGTTGTTGCGCATTGTGCCTTGTGTTTGTTTTTGTTGTTGTGTGCTGTGTGTGGTGTTAGTTTTTGTTCTTGTTGTTGCACACTGTGTGGTGTTTGCTTTTGTTGTTGCAGGCAGTGTGTGGTGCTTGTTTTGTTGTTGATGCATGGTGTGTGTCAGGTTTGTTTTTGTTGTTGTTGCGTGCTACATTTGGTGTTTGTTTTTGTTGTTGTTATGTGCTGTGTGTGGTGCTTGTTGCTGTTGTTGCACTCTGTGTGGTGTTTGATGTTGTTGCACGCTGTGTGTGTTGTTTGTTGTTGCACACAGTGCTTGTTGTTTGTTGTTGCATGCTGTGTGTGATGTTAGTTTTTGTTGTTATTATTGCACACTGTGTGGTGTTTGTTTTGTTGTTGTTGCATGGTGTGTGTAGGGTTTGTTTTTGTTGCGTACTATGTTTGGTTACTGTTTTTGTTGTTATATGCTGTGTGTGGTGCTTGTTGTTGCCCTCTGTGTGTGGTGTTTGTTGTTTTTGCACGCTGTTTGTGGTATTAGCTTTTGTTGTTGTACGCTGTGTGGTTTGTTTTTGTTGTTGTGCTCTTTGTGGTGTTTAATGTTCCACAATTTCTGTGTTGTTTGTTGTTGTTGCGCACTGTGTCTTGTGTTTGCTTTTGTTGTTGCGGGGTGTGTGTGGTGATTGTTTTTGTTGTTCCTATGTGCTGTGTGTAGTTTCTTTTGATGTTGTTGCTATGCGCTATGTGTGGTGTTAGTTTATGTTGCTGTTGGACACTATGTGGTATTTTTTTGTTGTTGCGCTCTGTGCGTTGTTTGGTTTTGTTGTTGTATTAGGCTGTGTGTTGTTGTTGCATGCTGTGTATGGTGTTTGATTTTGTTGTTGTGCACTGTGTTTTTTGTTGCACGTTGTGTTGATTGTTTTTGTTGTTGCGCTCTGTGTGGTGTTTGTTTTTGTTGTTGCATGGTGTATGTGGTGGTTGTTGTTGTGCGCTGTGTGGTACTTGTTTTTGCTGCTGTTGCTTTATGTGGTGTTTGTTTTGTTGTTGTGCACTGCATGTGGTGATGGTGTTGTTGTGTGCTGTATGTGGTGTTTGTTTTGTTGTTGTGCACTGCATGTGGTGATGGTGTTGTTGTGTGCTGTATGTGGTGTTTGTTTTTGTTGTGTGCTGTATATGGTGTTTGTTTTGTTGTTGTGCACTGCATGTGGTATTTGTGGTTCTTACGCGCTGTGTGTGGTGTTTGTTGTTATTGTTGCGTGCTGTGTGTGGTTTGTTTTGTTCTTGTATGCTGTGTGTCGTGCTTGTTTGTTGTTGCGCTCTGTGTGGTGTTTGTTTTTGTTATGTGCTGTTTGTGGTGTTTGTTGTAATTGTTGCATGCTGTGTGTGGTGTTTCTTTTGTTGTCGTTGTGCACTGTATGTGGTGCTCGTTTTTGTACTTGCGAGGTTGTGTGTGGTGTTTGTTTTTGTTCTTGCGTGTGGTGTTTGTTTATGTTCTCGTGCGCTGTGTGTGGTGCTTTTTTGTTCTTGCACGCTGTGTGTGGTGTTTGTTTTTGTTCTTGCTCATTGTGTGTGGTTTTTGTGTTCTTGTGTGTTGTGTGTGGTGTTTGTTTTTGTTCTTGTGCGTTGTGTGTGGTGTTTGTTTTTGTTCTGGTGCGCTGTGTGTGGTGTTTGTTTTTGTTCTTGCTCATTGTGTGTGGTGTTTGTTTTTGTTCTTGCACATTGTGTGTGGTGTTTGTTTTTGTTCTGGTGCGCTGTGTGTGGTGTTTTTTGTTCTTGCTCATTGTGTGTGGTGTTTGTTTTTGTTCTTGCGCACTGTGTGTGGTGCTTGTTTTTGTTCTTGCGCGCTGTGTGTGGTTTGTTTTTGTTCTTGCTCACTGTGTGTGGTGTTTGTTTTTGTTCTTGCATGCTGTGTGTGGTGTTTTTTTTGTTCTTGAGTGCTGTGTGGTGTTCGTTTTTGTTCTTGAGTGCTGTGTGTGGTGTTTGTTTTTGTTCTTGCGTGCTGTGTGTGGTGTTTGTTTTTGTTCTTGTGTGCTGTGTGTGGTGTTTGTTTTTGTTCTTGCGTGCTATGTGTGGTGTTTTTTTGTTCTTGCTCAATGTGTGATGTTTGTTTTTGTTCTTGCACACTGTGTGTGGTGCTTGTTTTTGTTCTTGCTCAATGTGTGATGTTTGTTTTTGTTCTTGTGCATTGTGTGTGGTATTTGTTTTTCTTCTTGCGCACTGTGTGTGGTGCTTGTTTTTGTTCTTGCGTGCTGTGTGTGGTGTTTGATTTTTTTCTTGCTCATTGTGTGTGGTGTTTGTTTTTGTTCTTGCGCACTGTGTGTGGTGCTTGTTTTTGTTCTTACGCACTGTGTGTGGTGCTTGTTTTTGTTCTTGCGTGCTGTGTGTGGTGTTTGTTTTTTTTCTTGCTCATTGTGTGTGGTGTTTGTTTTTGTTCTTGCGCACTGTGTGTGGTGCTTGTTTTTGTTCTTACGCACTGTGTGTGGCATTTGTTTTTGTTCTTGCGTGCTGTGTGTTGTTTTTTTTTTTTGTTCTTGAGTGCTGTGTGGTGTTTGTTTTTGTTATGTGCTGTTTGTGGTGTTTGTTGTAATTGTTGCATGCTGTGTGTGGTGTTTCTTTTGTTGTCGTTGTGCACTGTATGTGGTGCTCGTTTTTGTACTTGCGAGGTTGGGTGTGGTGTTTGTTTTTGTTCTTGCGTGTGGTGTTTGTTTATGTTCTCGTGCGCTGTGTGTGGTGCTTTTTTGTTCTTGCACGCTGTGTGTGGTGTTTGTTTTTGTTCTTGTGCGTTGTGTGTGGTGTTTGTTTTTGTTCTGGTGCGCTGTGTGTGGTGTTTGTTTTTATTCTTGCACATTGTGTGTGGTGTTTGTTTTTGTTCTGGTGCGCTGTGTGTGGTGTTTTTTGTTCTTGCTCATTGTGTGTGGTGTTTGTTTTTGTTCTTGCGCACTGTGTGTGGTGCTTGTTTTTGTTCTTGCGCGCTGTGTGTGGTTTGTTTTTGTTCTTGCTCATTGTGTGTGGTGTTTGTTTTTGTTCTTGCATGCTGTGTGTGGTGTTTTTTTTTGTTCTTGAGTGCTGTGTGTGGTGTTTGTTTTTGTTCTTGTGTGCTGTGTGTGGTGTTTGTTTTTGTTCTTGCGTGCTATGTGTGGTGTTTTTTTGTTCTTGCTCAATGTGTGATGTTTGTTTTTGTTCTTGCACACTGTGTGTGGTGCTTGTTTTTGTTCTTGCTCAATGTGTGATGTTTGTTTTTGTTCTTGTGCATTGTGTGTGGTATTTGTTTTTGTTCTTGCGCACTGTGTGTGGTGCTTGTTTTTGTTCTTGCGTGCTGTGTGTGGTTTGTTTTTGTTCTTGCTCATTGTGTGTGGTGTTTGTTTTTGTTCTTGCATGCTGTGTGTGGTGTTTTTTTTTTGTTCTTGAGTGCTGTGTGGTGTTTGTTTTTGTTCTTGAGTGCTGTGTGTGGTGTTTGTTTTTGTTCTTGCGTGCTGTGTGTGGTGTTTGTTTTTGTTCTTGTGTGCTGTGTGTGGTGTTTGTTTTTGTTCTTGCGTGCTATGTGTGGTGTTTTTTTGTTCTTGCTCAATGTGTGATGTTTGTTTTTGTTCTTGCACACTGTGTGTGGTGCTTGTTTTTGTTCTTGCTCAATGTGTGATGTTTGTTTTTTTTCTTGCTCATTGTGTGTGGTGTTTGTTTTTGTTCTTGCGCACTGTGTGTGGTGCTTGTTTTTGTTCTTGCGCACTGTGTGTGGCATTTGTTTTTGTTCTTGCGTGCTGTGTGTTTTTTTTTTTGTTCTTGAGTGCTGTGTGGTGTTTGCTTTTGTTATGTGCTGTTTGTGGTGTTTGTTGTAATTGTTGCATGCTGTGTGTGGTGTTTCTTTTGTTGTCGGTGTGCACTGTATGTGGTGCTCGTTTTTGTACTTGCGAGGTTGTGTGTGGTGTTTGTTTTTGTTCTTGCTTGTGGTGTTTGTTTATGTTCTCGTGCGCTGTGTGTGGTGCTTTTTTGTTCTTGCACGCTGTGTGTGGTGTTTGTTTTTGTTCTTGCTCATTGTGTGTGGTTTTTGTGTTCTTGTGTGTTGTGTGTGGTGTTTGTTTTTGTTCTTGTGCGTTGTGTGTGGTGTTTGTTTTTGTTCTTGCGCACTGTGTGTGGTGCTTGTTTTTGTTCTTGCGTGCTGTGTGTGGTGTTTGATTTTTTTCTTGCTCATTGTGTGTGGTGTTTGTTTTTGTTCTTGCGCACTGTGTGTGGTGCTTGTTTTTGTTCTTACGCACTGTGTGTGGTGCTTGTTTTTGTTCTTGCGTGCTGTGTGTGGTGTTTGTTTTTTTTCTTGCTCATTGTGTGTGGTGTTTGTTTTTGTTCTTGCGCACTGTGTGTGGTGCTTGTTTTTGTTCTTACGCACTGTGTGTGGCATTTGTTTTTGTTCTTGCGTGCTGTGTGTTGTTTTTTTTTTTTGTTCTTGAGTGCTGTGTGGTGTTTGTTTTTGTTATGTGCTGTTTGTGGTGTTTGTTGTAATTGTTGCATGCTGTGTGTGGTGTTTCTTTTGTTGTCGTTGTGCACTGTATGTGGTGCTCGTTTTTGTACTTGCGAGGTTGGGTGTGGTGTTTGTTTTTGTTCTTGCGTGTGGTGTTTGTTTATGTTCTCGTGCGCTGTGTGTGGTGCTTTTTTGTTCTTGCACGCTGTGTGTGGTGTTTGTTTTTGTTCTTGTGCGTTGTGTGTGGTGTTTGTTTTTGTTCTGGTGCGCTGTGTGTGGTGTTTGTTTTTATTCTTGCACATTGTGTGTGGTGTTTGTTTTTGTTCTGGTGCGCTGTGTGTGGTGTTTTTTGTTCTTGCTCATTGTGTGTGGTGTTTGTTTTTGTTCTTGCGCACTGTGTGTGGTGCTTGTTTTTGTTCTTGCGCGCTGTGTGTGGTTTGTTTTTGTTCTTGCTCATTGTGTGTGGTGTTTGTTTTTGTTCTTGCATGCTGTGTGTGGTGTTTTTTTTGTTCTTGAGTGCTGTGTGTGGTGTTTGTTTTTGTTCTTGTGTGCTGTGTGTGGTGTTTGTTTTTGTTCTTGCGTGCTATGTGTGGTGTTTTTTTGTTCTTGCTCAATGTGTGATGTTTGTTTTTGTTCTTGCACACTGTGTGTGGTGCTTGTTTTTGTTCTTGCTCAATGTGTGATGTTTGTTTTTGTTCTTGTGCATTGTGTGTGGTATTTGTTTTTGTTCTTGCGCACTGTGTGTGGTGCTTGTTTTTGTTCTTGCGTGCTGTGTGTGGTTTGTTTTTGTTCTTGCTCATTGTGTGTGGTGTTTGTTTTTGTTCTTGCATGCTGTGTGTGGTGTTTTTTTTTGTTCTTGAGTGCTGTGTGGTGTTTGTTTTTGTTCTTGAGTGCTGTGTGTGGTGTTTGTTTTTGTTCTTGCGTGCTGTGTGTGGTGTTTGTTTTTGTTCTTGTGTGCTGTGTGTGGTGTTTGTTTTTGTTCTTGCGTGCTATGTGTGGTGTTTTTTTGTTCTTGCTCAATGTGTGATGTTTGTTTTTGTTCTTGCACACTGTGTGTGGTGCTTGTTTTTGTTCTTGCTCAATGTGTGATGTTTGTTTTTTTTCTTGCTCATTGTGTGTGGTGTTTGTTTTTGTTCTTGCGCACTGTGTGTGGTGCTTGTTTTTGTTCTTGCGCACTGTGTGTGGCATTTGTTTTTGTTCTTGCGTGCTGTGTGTTTTTTTTTTTGTTCTTGAGTGCTGTGTGGTGTTTGCTTTTGTTATGTGCTGTTTGTGGTGTTTGTTGTAATTGTTGCATGCTGTGTGTGGTGTTTCTTTTGTTGTCGGTGTGCACTGTATGTGGTGCTCGTTTTTGTACTTGCGAGGTTGTGTGTGGTGTTTGTTTTTGTTCTTGCTTGTGGTGTTTGTTTATGTTCTCGTGCGCTGTGTGTGGTGCTTTTTTGTTCTTGCACGCTGTGTGTGGTGTTTGTTTTTGTTCTTGCTCATTGTGTGTGGTTTTTGTGTTCTTGTGTGTTGTGTGTGGTGTTTGTTTTTGTTCTTGTGCGTTGTGTGTGGTGTTTGTTTTTGTTCTGGTGCGCTGTGTGTGGTGTTTGTTTTTGTTCTTGCTCATTGTGTGTGGTGTTTGTTTTTGTTCTTGCACATTGTGTGTGGTGTTTGTTTTTGTTCTGGTGCGCTGTGTGTGGTGTTTTTTGTTCTTGCTCATTGTGTGTGGTGTTTGTTTTTGTTCTTGCGCACTGTGTGTGGTGCTTGTTTTTGTTCTTGCGCGCTGTGTGTGGTTTGTTTTTGTTCTTGCTCATTGTGTGTGGTGTTTGTTTTTGTTCTTGCATGCTGTGTGTGGTGTTTTTTTTTTTGTTCTTGAGTGCTGTGTGTGGTGTTTGTTTTTGTTCTTGTGTGCTGTGTGTGGTGTTTGTTTTTGTTCTTGCGTGCTATGTGTGGTGTTTTTTTGTTCTTGTTCAATGTGTGATGTTTGTTTTTGTTCTTGCACACTGTGTGTGGTGCTTGTTTTTGTTCTTGCTCAATGTGTGATGTTTGTTTTTGTTCTTGTGCATTGTGTGTGGTATTTGTTTTTGTTCTTGCGCACTGTGTGTGGTGCTTGTTTTTGTTCTTGCGTGCTGTGTGTGGTGTTTGTTTTTTTTCTTGCTCATTGTGTGTGGTGTTTGTTTTTGTTCTTGCGCACTGTGTGTGGTGCTTGTTTTTGTTCTTACGCACTGTGTGTGGCATTTGTTTTTGTTCTTGCGTGCTGTGTGTTGTGTTTTTTTTTTGTTCTTGAGTGCTGTGTGGTGTTTGTTTTTGTTATGTGCTGTTTGTGGTGTTTGTTGTAATTGTTGCATGCTGTGTGTGGTGTTTCTTTTGTTGTCGTTGTGCACTGTATGTGGTGCTCGTTTTTGTACTTGCGAGGTTGTGTGTGGTGTTTGTTTTTGTTCTTGCGTGTGGTGTTTGTTTATGTTCTCGTGCGCTGTGTGTGGTGCTTTTTTGTTCTTGCATGCTGTGTGTGGTGCTTGTTTTTGTTCTTGCGTGCTGTGTGTGGTTTGTTTTTGTTCTTGCTCATTGTGTGTGGTGTTTGTTTTTGTTCTTGCATGCTGTGTGTGGTGTTTTTTTTTGTTCTTGAGTGCTGTGTGGTGTTTGTTTTTGTTCTTGAGTGCTGTGTGTGGTGTTTGTTTTTGTTCTTGCGTGCTGTGTGTGGTGTTTGTTTTCTTGTGTGCTGTGTGTGGTGTTTGTTTTTGTTCTTGCGTGCTATGTGTGGTGTTTTTTTGTTCTTGCTCAATGTGTGATGTTTGTTTTTGTTCTTGCACACTGTGTGTGGTGCTTGTTTTTGTTCTTGCTCAATGTGTGATGTTTGTTTTTTTTCTTGCTCATTGTGTGTGGTGTTTGTTTTTGTTCTTGCGCACTGTGTGTGGTGCTTGTTTTTGTTCTTGCGCACTGTGTGTGGCATTTGTTTTTGTTCTTGCGTGCTGTGTGTTTTTTTTTTTGTTCTTGAGTGCTGTGTGGTGTTTGCTTTTGTTATGTGCTGTTTGTGGTGTTTGTTGTAATTGTTGCATGCTGTGTGTGGTGTTTCTTTTGTTGTCGGTGTGCACTGTATGTGGTGCTCGTTTTTGTACTTGCGAGGTTGTGTGTGGTGTTTGTTTTTGTTCTTGCTTGTGGTGTTTGTTTATGTTCTCGTGCGCTGTGTGTGGTGCTTTTTTGTTCTTGCACGCTGTGTGTGGTGTTTGTTTTTGTTCTTGCTCATTGTGTGTGGTTTTTGTGTTCTTGTGTGTTGTGTGTGGTGTTTGTTTTTGTTCTTGTGCGTTGTGTGTGGTGTTTGTTTTTGTTCTGGTGCGCTGTGTGTGGTGTTTGTTTTTGTTCTTGCTCATTGTGTGTGGTGTTTGTTTTTGTTCTTGCACATTGTGTGTGGTGTTTGTTTTTGTTCTGGTGCGCTGTGTGTGGTGTTTTTTGTTCTTGCTCATTGTGTGTGGTGTTTGTTTTTGTTCTTGCGCACTGTGTGTGGTGCTTGTTTTTGTTCTTGCGCGCTGTGTGTGGTTTGTTTTTGTTCTTGCTCATTGTGTGTGGTGTTTGTTTTTGTTCTTGCATGCTGTGTGTGGTGTTTTTTTTTTTGTTCTTGAGTGCTGTGTGTGGTGTTTGTTTTTGTTCTTGTGTGCTGTGTGTGGTGTTTGTTTTTGTTCTTGCGTGCTATGTGTGGTGTTTTTTTGTTCTTGTTCAATGTGTGATGTTTGTTTTTGTTCTTGCACACTGTGTGTGGTGCTTGTTTTTGTTCTTGCTCAATGTGTGATGTTTGTTTTTGTTCTTGTGCATTGTGTGTGGTATTTGTTTTTGTTCTTGCGCACTGTGTGTGGTGCTTGTTTTTGTTCTTGCGTGCTGTGTGTGGTGTTTGTTTTTTTTCTTGCTCATTGTGTGTGGTGTTTGTTTTTGTTCTTGCGCACTGTGTGTGGTGCTTGTTTTTGTTCTTACGCACTGTGTGTGGCATTTGTTTTTGTTCTTGCGTGCTGTGTGTTGTGTTTTTTTTTTGTTCTTGAGTGCTGTGTGGTGTTTGTTTTTGTTATGTGCTGTTTGTGGTGTTTGTTGTAATTGTTGCATGCTGTGTGTGGTGTTTCTTTTGTTGTCGTTGTGCACTGTATGTGGTGCTCGTTTTTGTACTTGCGAGGTTGTGTGTGGTGTTTGTTTTTGTTCTTGCGTGTGGTGTGTGGTGTTTGTTTTTGTTCTTGCTCATTGTGTGTGGTTTTTGTGTTCTCGTGCGCTGTGTGTGGTGCTTTTTTGTTCTTGCATGCTGTGTGTGGTGTTTGTTTTTGTTCTTGCTCATTGTGTGTGGTTTTTGTGTTCTTGTGTGTTGTGTGTGGTGTTTGTTTTTGTTCTTGTGCGTTGTGTGTGGTGTTTGTTTTTGTTCTGGTGCGCTGTGTGTGGTGTTTGTTTTTGTTCTTGCTCATTGTGTGTGGTGTTTGTTTTTGTTCTTGCACATTGTGTGTGGTGTTTGTTTTTGTTCTTGCGCACTGTGTGTGGTGCTTGTTTTTGTTCTTGCGCACTGTGTGTGGCATTTGTTTTTGTTCTTGCGTGCTGTGTGTTGTGTTTTTTTTTTGTTCTTGAGTGCTGTGTGGTGTTTGCTTTTGTTATGTGCTGTTTGTGGTGTTTGTTGTAATTGTTGCATGCTGTGTGTGGTGTTTCTTTTGTTGTCGGTGTGCACTGTATGTGGTGCTCGTTTTTGTACTTGCGAGGTTGTGTGTGGTGTTTGTTTTTGTTCTTGCGTGTGGTGTTTGTTTATGTTCTGGTGCGCTGTGTGTGGTGCTTTTTTGTTCTTGCACGCTGTGTGTGGTGTTTGTTTTTGTTCTTGTGCGTTGTGTGTGGTGTTTGTTTTTGTTCTGGTGCGCTGTGTGTGGTGTTTGTTTTTGTTCTTGCTCATTGTGTGTGGTGTTTGTTTTTGTTCTTGCACATTGTGTGTGGTGTTTGTTTATGTTCTGGTGCGCTGTGTGTGGTGCTTTTTTGTTCTTGCACGCTGTGTGTGGTGTTTGTTTTTGTTCTTGTGCGTTGTGTGTGGTGTTTGTTTTTGTTCTGGTGCGCTGTGTGTGGTGTTTGTTTTTGTTCTTGCTCATTGTGTGTGGTGTTTGTTTTTGTTCTTGCACATTGTGTGTGGTGTTTGTTTTTGTTCTGGTGCGCTGTGTGTGGTGTTTTTTGTTCTTGTTCATTGTGTGTGGTGTTTGTTTTTGTTCTTGCGCACTGTGTGTGGTGCTTGTTTTTGTTCTTGCGCGCTGTGTGGTTTGTTTTTGTTCTTGCTCATTGTGTGTGGTGTTTTTTTTTTTGTTCTTGAGTGCTGTGTGTGGTGTTTGTTTTTGTTCTTGTGTGCTGTGTGTGGTGTTTGCTTTTGTTCTTGCGTGCTATGTGTGGTGTTTTTTTGTTCTTGTTCAATGTGTGATGTTTGTTTTTGTTCTTGCACACTGTGTGTGGTGCTTGTTTTTGTTCTTGCTCAATGTGTGATGTTTGTTTTTGTTCTTGTGCATTGTGTGTGGTATTTGTTTTTGTTCTTGCGCACTGTGTGTGGTGCTTGTTTTTGTTCTTGCGTGCTGTGTGTGGTGTTTGTTTTTTTCTTGCTCATTGTGTGTGGTGTTTGTTTTTGTTCTTGTGCACTGTGTGTGGTGCTTGTTTTTGTTCTTGCGCACTGTGTGTGGCATTTGTTTTTGTTCTTGCGTGCTGTGTGTTGTGTTTTTTTTTTGTTCTTGAGTGCTGTGTGGTGTTCGGTTTTGTTCTTGTGCGCTGTGTGTGGTGTTTGTTTTTGTTCTTGTGTGCTGTGTGTGGTTTTTGTTTTTGTTCTTGCGTGATGTGTGTGGTGTTTTTTTTTGTTCTTGCGCGCTGTGTGGTGTTTGTTTTTGTTCTTGCGCACTGTGTGTGGTGTTTGTTTTTGTTCTTGCACGCTGGGTTTGGTGTTTGTTTTTGTTCTTGCTCGCCGTGTGGTGTTTGTTTTTGTTCTTGCGCACTGTATGTGGTGTTTGTTTTTGTTCTTGCACGCTGGGTTCGGAGTTTGTTTTTGTTCTTGCGCGCTGTGTAGTGTTTGTTTTTGTTCTTGCTCGCTGTGTGTGGTGTTTGTTTTTGTTGCTGTTGGACACTATGTGGTATTTTTTTGTTGTTGCGCTCTGTGCGTTGTTTGGTTTTGTTGTTGTATTAGGCTGTGTGTTGTTGTTGCATGCTGTGTATGGTGTTTGATTTTGTTGTTGTGCACTGTGTGTTTTTTGTTGCACGTTGTGTTGATTGTTTTTGTTGTTGCGCTCTGTGTGGTGTTTGTTTTTGTTGTTGCATGGTGTATGTGGTGGTTGTTGTTGTGCGCTGTGTGGTACTTGTTTTTGCTGCTGTTGCTTTATGTGGTGTTTGTTTTGTTGTTGTGCACTGCATGTGGTGATGGTGTTGTTGTGTGCTGTATGTGGTGTTTGTTTTTGTTGTGTGCTGTATGTGGTGTTTGTTTTGTTGTTGTGCACTGCATGTGGTGATGGTGTTGTTGTGTGCTGTATGTGGTGTTTGTTTTTGTTGTGTGCTGTATGTGGTGTTTGTTTTGTTGTTGTGCACTGCATGTGGTATTTGTGGTTCTTACGCGCTGTGTGTGGTGTTTGTTGTTATTGTTGCGTGCTGTGTGTGGTTTGTTTTGTTCTTGTATGCTGTGTGTCGTGCTTGTTTGTTGTTGCGCTCTGTGTGGTGTTTGTTTTTGTTATGTGCTGTTTGTGGTGTTTGTTGTAATTGTTGCATGCTGTGTGTGGTGTTTCTTTTGTTGTCGTTGTGCACTGTATGTGGTGCTCGTTGTGTGTGGTGTTTGTTTTTGTTCTTGCTCATTGTGTGTGGTTTTTGTGTTCTTGTGTGTTGTGTGTGGTGTTTGTTTTTGTTCTTGTGCGTTGTGTGTGGTGTTTGTTTTTGTTCTGGTGTGCTGTGTGTGGTGTTTGTTTTTGTTCTTGCTCATTGTGTGTGGTGTTTGTTTTTGTTCTTGCACATTGTGTGTGGTGTTTGTTTTTGTTCTGGTGCGCTGTGTGTGGTGTTTTTTGTTCTTGCTCATTGTGTGTGGTGTTTGTTTTTGTTCTTGCGCACTGTGTGTGGTGCTTGTTTTTGTTCTTGCGCGCTGTGTGTGGTTTGTTTTTGTTCTTGCTCACTGTGTGTGGTGTTTGTTTTTGTTCTTGCATGCTGTGTGTGGTGTTTTTTTTTGTTCTTGAGTGCTGTGTGGTGTTCGTTTTTGTTCTTGAGTGCTGTGTGTGGTGTTTGTTTTTGTTCTTGCGTGCTGTGTGTGGTGTTTGTTTTTGTTCTTGTGTGCTGTGTGTGGTGTTTGTTTTTGTTCTTGCGTGCTATGTGTGGTGTTTTTTTGTTCTTGCTCAATGTGTGATGATTGTTTTTGTTCTTGCACACTGTGTGTGGTGCTTGTTTTTGTTCTTGCTCAATGTGTGATGTTTGTTTTTGTTCTTGTGCATTGTGTGTGGTATTTGTTTTTGTTCTTGCGCACTGTGTGTGGTGCTTGTTTTTGTTCTTGCGTGCTGTGTGTGGTGTTTGTTTTTTTTCTTGCTCATTGTGTGTGGTGTTTGTTTTTTTCTTACGCACTGTGTGTGGCATTTGTTTTTGTTCTTGCGTGCTGTGTGTTGTGGTTTTTTTTTTGTTCTTGAGTGCTGTGTGGTGTTTGTTTTTGTTATGTGCTGTTTGTGGTGTTTGTTGTAATTGTTGCATGCTGTGTGTGGTGTTTCTTTTGTTGTCGTTGTGCACTGTATGTGGTACTCGTTTTTGTACTTGCGAGGTTGTGTGTGGTGTTTGTTTTTGTTCTTGCGTGTGGTGTTTGTTTATGTTCTCGTGCGCTGTGTGTGGTGTTTGTTTTTGTTCTTGCTCATTGTGTGTGGTTTTTGTGTTCTTGTGTGTTGTGTGTGGTGTTTGTTTTTGTTCTTGTGCGTTGTGTGTGGTGTTTGTTTTTGTTCTGGTGCGCTGTGTGTGGTGTTTGTTTTTGTTCTTGCTCATTGTGTGTGGTGTTTGTTTTTGTTCTTGCACATTGTGTGTGGTGTTTGTTTTTGTTCTGGTGCTCTGTGTGTGGTGTTTTTTGTTCTTGCTCATTGTGTGCGGTGTTTGTTTTTGTTCTTGCGCACTGTGTGTGGTGCTTGTTTTTGTTCTTGCGCGCTGTGTGTGGTTTGTTTTTGTTCTTGCTCATTGTGTGTGGTGTTTGTTTTAGTTCTTGCATGCTGTGTGTGGTGTTTTTTTTTGTTCTTGAGTGATGTGTGTGGTGTTTGTTTTTGTTCTTGTGTGCTGTGTGTGGTGTTTGTTTTTGTTCTTGCGTGCTATGTGTGGTGTTTTTTTTGTTCTTGCTCAATGTGTGATGTTTGTTTTTGTTCTTGCACACTGTGTGTGGTGCTTGTTTTTGTTCTTGCTCAATGTGTGATGTTTGTTTTTGTTCTTGTGCATTGTGTGTGGTATTTGTTTTTGTTCTTGCGCACTGTGTGTGGTGCTTGTTTTTGTTCTTGCGTGCTGTGTGTGGTTTGTTTTTGTTCTTGCTCATTGTGTGTGGTGTTTGTTTTTGTTCTTGCATGCTGTGTGTGGTGTTTGTTTTTGTTCTTGCGTGCTGTGTGTGGTGTTTGTTTTTGATCTTGTGTGCTGTGTGTGGTGTTTGTTTTTGTTCTTGCGTGCTATGTGTGGTGTTTTTTTGTTCTTGCTCAATGTGTGATGTTTGTTTTTGTTCTTGCACACTGTGTGTGGTGCTTGTTTTTGTTCTTGCTCAATGTGTGATGTTTGTTTTTGTTCTTGTGCATTGTGTGTGGTATTTGTTTTTGTTCTTGCGCACTGTGTGTGGTGCTTGTTTTTGTTCTTGCGTGCTGTGTGTGGTGTTTGTTTTTTTTCTTGCTCATTGTGTGTGGTGTTTGTTTTTGTTCTTACGCACTGTGTGTGGCATTTGTTTTTGTTCTTGCGTGCTGTGTGTTGTGGTTTTTTTTTTGTTCTTGAGTGCTGTGTGGTGTTTGTTTTTGTTATGTGCTGTTTGTGGTGTTTGTTGTAATTGTTGCATGCTGTGTGTGGTGTTTCTTTTGTTGTCGTTGTGCACTGTATGTGGTACTCGTTTTTGTACTTGCGAGGTTGTGTGTGGTGTTTGTTTTTGTTCTTGCGTGTGGTGTTTGTTTATGTTCTCGTGCGCTGTGTGTGGTGTTTGTTTTTGTTCTTGCTCATTGTGTGTGGTTTTTGTGTTCTTGTGTGTTGTGTGTGGTGTTTGTTTTTGTTCTTGTGCATTGTGTGTGGTGTTTGTTTTTGTTCTGGTGCGCTGTGTGTGGTGTTTGTTTTTGTTCTTGCTCATTGTGTGTGGTGTTTGTTTTTGTTCTTGCACATTGTGTGTGGTGTTTGTTTTTGTTCTGGTGCGCTGTGTGTGGTGTTTTTTGTTCTTGCTCATTGTGTGTGGTGTTTGTTTTTGTTCTTGCGCACTGTGTGTGGTGCTTGTTTTTGTTCTTGCGCGCTGTGTGTGGTTTGTTTTTGTTCTTGCTCATTGTGTGTGGTGTTTGTTTTTGTTCTTGCATGCTGTGTGTGGTGTTTTTTTTTGTTCTTGAGTGATGTGTGTGGTGTTTGTTTTTGTTCTTGTGTGCTGTGTGTGGTGTTTGTTTTTGTTCTTGCGTGCTATGTGTGGTGTTTTTTTGTTCTTGCTCAATGTGTGATGTTTGTTTTTGTTCTTGCACACTGTGTGTGGTGCTTGTTTTTGTTCTTGCTCAATGTGTGATGTTTGTTTTTGTTCTTGTGCATTGTGTGTGGTATTTGTTTTTGTTCTTGCGCACTGTGTGTGGTGCTTGTTTTTGTTCTTGCGTGCTGTGTGTGGTTTGTTTTTGTTCTTGCTCATTGTGTGTGGTGTTTGTTTTTGTTCTTGCATGCTGTGTGTGGTGTTTTTTTTTGTTCTTGAGTGCTGTGTGGTGTTCGTTTTTGTTCTTGAGTGCTGTGTGTGGTGTTTGTTTTTGTTCTTGCGTGCTGTGTGTGGTGTTTGTTTTTGTTCTTGTGTGCTGTGTGTGGTGTTTGTTTTTGTTCTTGCGTGCTATGTGTGGTGTTTTTTTGTTCTTGCTCAATGTGTGATGTTTGTTTTTGTTCTTGCACACTGTGTGTGGTGCTTGTTTTTGTTCTTGCTCAATGTGTGATGTTTGTTTTTGTTCTTGTGCATTGTGTGTGGTATTTGTTTTTGTTCTTGCGCACTGTGTGTGGTGCTTGTTTTTGTTCTTGTGTGCTGTGTGTGGTGTTTGTTTTTTTTCTTGCTCATTGTGTGTGGTGTTTGTTTTTGTTCTTGCGCACTGTGTGTGGCATTTGTTTTTGTTCTTGTGTGCTGTGTGTGGTATTTGTTTTTGTTCTTGTGTGCTGTGTGTGGTGTTTGTTTTTGTTCTTGCGCACTGTGTGTGGTGCTTGTTTTTGTTCTTGCGCACTGTGTGTGGCATTTGTTTTTGTTCTTGCGTGCTGTGTGTTGTGTTTTTTTTTTTGTTCTTGAGTGCTGTGTGGTGTTTGCTTTTGTTATGTGCTGTTTGTGGTGTTTGTTGTAATTGTTGCATGCTGTGTGTGGTGTTTCTTTTGTTGTCGGTGTGCACTGTATGTGGTGCTTGTTTTTGTACTTGCGAGGTTGTGTGTGGTGTTTGTTTTTGTTCTTGCTTGTGGTGTTTGTTTATGTTCTCGTGCGCTGTGTGTGGTGCTTTTTTGTTCTTGCACGCTGTGTGTGGTGTTTGTTTTTGTTCTTGCTCATTGTGTGTGGTTTTTGTGTTCTTGTGTGTTGTGTGTGGTGTTTGTTTTTGTTCTTGTGCGTTGTGTGTGGTGTTTGTTTTTGTTCTGGTGCACTGTGTGTGGTGTTTGTTTTTGTTCTTGTTCATTGTGTGTGGTGTTTGCTTTTGTTCTTGCACATTGTGTGTGGTGTTTGTTTTTGTTCTGGTGCGCTGTGTGTGGTGTTTTTTGTTCTTGCTCATTGTGTGTGGTGTTTGTTTTTGTTCTTGCGCACTGTGTGTGGTGCTTGTTTTTGTTCTTGCGCGCTGTGTGTGGTTTGTTTTTGTTCTTGCTCATTGTGTGTGGTGTTTGTTTTTGTTCTTGCATGCTGTGTGTGGTGTTTTTTTTTTTGTTTTTGAGTGCTGTGTGTGGTGTTTGTTTTTGTTCTTGTGTGCTGTGTGTGGTGTTTGTTTTTGTTCTTGCGTGCTATGTGTGGTGTTTTTTTTGTTCTTGTTCAATGTGTGATGTTTGTTTTTGTTCTTGCGCGCTGTGTGTGGTTTGTTTTTGTTCTTGCTCATTGTGTGTGGTGTTTGTTTTTGTTCTTGCATGCTGTGTGTGGTGTTTTTTTTTTGTTTTTGAGTGCTGTGTGTGGTGTTTGTTTTTGTTCTTGTGTGCTGTGTGTGGTGTTTGTTTTTGTTCTTGCGTGCTATGTGTGGTGTTTTTTTGTTCTTGTTCAATGTGTGATGTTTGTTTTTGTTCTTGCGCACTGTGTGTGGTGCTTGTTTTTATTCTTGCGTGCAGTGTGTGGTGTTTGTTTTTTTTCTTGCTCATTGTGTGTGGTGTTTGTTTTTGTTCTTGCGCACTGTGTGTGGTGCTTGTTTTTGTTCTTACGCACTGTGTGTGGCATTTGTTTTTGTTCTTGCGTGCTGTGTGTTGTGTTTTTTTTTTGTTCTTGAGTGCTGTGTGGTGTTTGTTTTTGTTATGTGCTGTTTGTGGTGTTTGTTGTAATTGTTGCATGCTGTGTGTGGTGTTTCTTTTGTTGTCGTTGTGCACTGTATGTGGTGCTCGTTTTTGTACTTGCGAGGTTGTGTGTGGTGTTTGTTTTTGTTCTTGCGTGTGGTGTTTGTTTATGTTCTCGTGCGCTGTGTGTGGTGCTTTTTTGTTCTTGCACACTGTGTGTGGTGTTTGTTTTTGTTCTTGCTCATTGTGTGTGGTTTTTGTGTTCTTGTGTGTTGTGTGTGGTGTTTGTTTTTGTTCTTGTGCGTTGTGTGTGGTGTTTGTTTTTGTTCTGGTGCGCTGTGTGTGGTGTTTGTTTTTGTTCTTGCACATTGTGTGTGGTGTTTGTTTTTGTTCTTGCGCACTGTGTGTGGTGCTTGTTTTTGTTCTTGCGCACTGTGTGTGGTGCTTTTTTGTTCTTGCACGCTGTGTGTGGTGTTTGTTTTTGTTCTTGTGCGTTGTGTGTGGTGTTTGTTTTTGTTCTGGTGCGCTGTGTGTGGTGTTTGTTTTTGTTCTTGCGCACTGTGTGTGGTGCTTGTTTTTGTTCTTACGCACTGTGTGTGGCATTTGTTTTTGTTCTTGCGTGCTGTGTGTTGTGTTTTTTTTTTGTTCTTGAGTGCTGTGTGGTGTTTGTTTTTGTTATGTGCTGTTTGTGGTGTTTGTTGTAATTGTTGCATGCTGTGTGTGGTGTTTCTTTTGTTGTCGTTGTGCACTGTATGTGGTGCTCGTTTTTGTACTTGCGAGGTTGTGTGTGGTGTTTGTTTTTGTTCTTGCGTGTGGTGTTTGTTTATGTTCTCGTGCGCTGTGTGTGGTGCTTTTTTGTTCTTGCACACTGTGTGTGGTGTTTGTTTTTGTTCTTGCTCATTGTGTGTGGTTTTTGTGTTCTTGTGTGTTGTGTGTGGTGTTTGTTTTTGTTCTTGTGCGTTGTGTGTGGTGTTTGTTTTTGTTCTGGTGCGCTGTGTGTGGTGTTTGTTTTTGTTCTTGCACATTGTGTGTGGTGTTTGTTTTTGTTCTTGCGCACTGTGTGTGGTGCTTGTTTTTGTTCTTGCGCACTGTGTGTGGTGCTTTTTTGTTCTTGCACGCTGTGTGTGGTGTTTGTTTTTGTTCTTGTGCGTTGTGTGTGGTGTTTGTTTTTGTTCTGGTGCGCTGTGTGTGGTGTTTGTTTTTGTTCTTGCTCATTGTGTGTGGTGTTTGTTTTTGTTCTTGCACATTGTGTGTGGTGTTTGTTTTTGTTCTGGTGCGCTGTGTGTGGGGTTTTTTGTTCTTGCTCATTGTGTGTGGTGTTTGTTTTTGTTCTTGCACACTGTGTGTGGTGCTTGTTTTTGTTCTTGCACGCTGTGTGTGGTTTGTTTTTGTTCTTGCTCATTGTGTGTGGTGTTTGTTTTTGTTCTTGCTTGCTGTGTGTGGTGTTTGTTTTTGTTCTTGCGTGCTGTGTGTGGTGTTTTTTTGTTCTTGTTCAATGTGTGATGTTTGTTTTTGTTCTTGCACACTGTGTGTGGTGCTTGTTTTTTTTTCTTGCTCAATGTGTGATGTTTGTTTTTGTTCTTGTGCATTGTGTGTGGTATTTGTTTTTGTTCTTGCGCACTGTGTGTGGTGCTTGTTTTTGTTCTTGCGTGCTGTGTGTGGTGTTTGTTTTTTTCTTGCTCATTGTGTGTGGTGTTTGTTTTTGTTCTTGCTCACTGTGTGTGGTGCTTGTTTTTGTTCTTGCGCACTGTGTGGCATTTGTTTTTGTTCTTGCGTGCTGTGTGTTGTGTTTTTTTTTTGTTCTTGAGTGCTGTGTGGTGTTCGGTTTTGTTCTTGTGCGCTGTGTGTGGTGTTTGTTTTTGTTCTTGTGTGCTGTGTGTGGTGTTTGTTTTTGTTCTTGTGTGCTGTGTGTGGTTTTTGTTTTTGTTCTTGCGTGATGTGTGTGGTGTTTTTTTTTGTTCTTGCGCGCTGTGTGGTGTTTGTTTTTGTTCTTGCGCACTGTGTGTGGTGTTTGTTTTTGTTCTTGCACGCTGGGATTGGTGTTTGTTTTTGTTCTTGCGCGCCGTGTGGTGTTTGTTTTTGTTCTTGCGCACTGTATGTGGTGTTTGTTTTTGTTCTTGCACGCTGGGTTCGGAGTTTGTTTTTGTTCTTGCGCGCTGTGTGGTGTTTGTTTTGTTTTTGTTCTTGCTCGCTGTGTGTGGTGTTTCTTTTTGTTCTTGCGTGCTGTGTGGTATTTGTTTTTGTTCTTTTTCACTGTGTGTGGTGTTTGTTTTTGTTCTTGTTCAATGTGTGATGTTTGTTTTTGTTCTTGCACACTGTGTGTGGTGCTTGTTTTTGTTCTTGCTCAATGTGTGATGCTTGTTTTTGTTCTTGTGCATTGTGTGTGGTGCTTGTTTTTGTTCTTGCGTGCTGTGTGTGGTTTGTTTTTGTTCTTGCTCATTGTGTTTGGTGTTTGTTTTTGTTCTTGCATGCTGTGTGTGGTGTTTTTTTTTGTTCTTGAGTGCTGTGTGGTGTTCGTTTTTGTTCTTGAGTGCTGTGTGTGGTGTTTGTTTTTGTTCTTGCGTGCTGTGTGTGGTGTTTGTTTTTGTTCTTGTGTGCTGTGTGTGGTGTTTGTTTTTGTTCTTGCGTGCTATGTGTGGTGTTTTTTTGTTCTTGCTCAATGTGTGATGTTTGTTTTTGTTCTTGCACACTGTGTGTGGTGCTTGTTTTTGTTCTTGCTCAATGTGTGATGTTTGTTTTTGTTCTTGTGCATTGTGTGTGGTATTTGTTTTTGTTCTTGCGCACTGTGTGTGGTGCTTGTTTTTGTTCTTGCGTGCTGTGTGTGGTGTTTGTTTTTTTTCTTGCTCATTGTGTGTGGTGTTTGTTTTTGTTCTTGCGCACTGTGTGTGGTGCTTGTTTTTGTTCTTGCGCACTGTGTGTGGCATTTGTTTTTGTTCTTGCGTGCTGTGTGTTGTGTTTTTTTTTTGTTCTTGAGTGCTGTGTGGTGTTTGTTTTTGTTATGTGCTGTTTGTGGTGTTTGTTGTAATTGTTGCATGCTGTGTGTGGTGTTTCTTTTGTTGTCGGTGTGCACTGTATGTGGTGCTCGTTTTTGTACTTGCGAGGTTGTGTGTGATGTTTGTTTTTGTTCTTGCGTGTGGTGTTTGTTTATGCTCTCGTGCGCTGTGTGTGGTGCTTTTTTGTTCTTGCACGCTGTGTGTGGTGTTTGTTTTTGTTCTTGCTCATTGTGTGTAGTTTTTGTGTTCTTGTGTGTTGTGTGTGGTGTTTGTTTTTGTTCTTGTGCGTTGTGTGTGGTGTGTGGTGTTTGTTTTTGTTCTGGTGCGCTGTGTGTGGTGTTTGTTTTTGTTCTTGCTCATTGTGTGTGGTGTTTGTTTTTGTTCTTGCACATTGTGTGTGGTGTTTGTTTTTGTTCTGGTGCGCTGTGTGTGGTGTTTTTTGTTCTTGCTCATTGTGTGTGGTGTTTGTTTTTGTTCTTGCGCACTGTGTGGTGCTTGTTTTTGTTCTTGCGTGCTGTGTGTGGTTTGTTTTTGTTCTTGCATGCTGTGTGTGGTGTTTTTTTTTGTTCTTGAGTGCTGTGTGTGGTGTTTGTTTTTGTTCTTGTGTGCTGTGTGTGGTGTCTTTTTTGTTCTTGAGTGCTGTGTGTGGTGTTTGTTTTTGTTCTTGTGTGCTATGTGTGGTGTTTTTTTGTTCTTGTTCAATGTGTGATGTTTGTTTTTGTTCTTGCACACTGTGTGTGGTGCTTGTTTTTGTTCTTGCTCAATGTGTGATGTTTGTTTTTGTTCTTGCGCACTGTGTGTGGCATTTGTTTTTGTTCTTGCGTGCTGTGTGTTGTGTTTTTTTTTTTGTTCTTGAGTGCTGTGTGGTGTTCAGTTTTGTTCTTGTGCGCTGTGTGTGGTGTTTGTTTTTGTTCTTGTGTGCTGTGTGTGGTGTTTGTTTTTGTTCGTGTGCTGTGTGTGGTTTTTGTTTTTGTTCTTGCGTGCTGTGTGTGGTGTTTTTTTTTGTTCTTGCGCGCTGTGTGGTGTTAGTTTTTGTTCTTGCATGCTGTGTGGTGTTTGTTTTTGTTCTTGCGCACTGTGTGTGGTGTTTGTTTTTGTTCTTGCACGCTGGGTTTGGTGTTTGTTTTTGTTCTTGCGCGCCGTGTGGTGTTTGTTTTTGTTCTTGCGCACTGTATGTGGTGTTTGTTTTTGTTCTTGCACGCTGGGTTCGGAGTTTGTTTTTGTTCTTGCGCGCTGTGTAGTGTTTGTTTTTGTTCTTTTTTGCTGTGTATGGTGTTTGTTTTTGTTCTTGCTCGCTGTGTGTGGTATTTGTTTTTGTTCTTTTTCACTGTGTGTGGTGTTTGTTTTTGTTCTTGCGCGCTGTGTGGTGTTTGTTTTGTTTTTGTTCTTGCTCGCTGTGTGTGGTGTTTCTTTTTGTTCTTGCTCGCTGTGTGTGGTATTTGTTTTTGTTCTTTTTCACTGTGTGTGGTGTTTGTTTTTGTTCTTGCGCGCTGTGTGGTGTTTGTTTTGTTTTTGTTCTTGCTCGCTGTGTGTGGTGTTTCTTTTTGTTCTTGCGTGCTGTGTGGTGTTTGTTTTGTTTTTGTTCTTGCTCAATGTGTGATGTTTGTTTTTGTTCTTGTGCATTGTGTGTGGTATTTGTTTTTGTTCTTGCGCACTGTGTGTGGTGCTTGTTTTTGTTCTTGCGTGCTGTGTGTGGTGTTTGTTTTTTTTTCTTGCTCATTGTGTGTGGTGTTTGTTTTTGTTCTTGCGCAGTGTGTGTGGTGCTTGTTTTTGTTCTTGCGCACTGTGTGTGGCATTTGTTTTTGTTCTTGCATGCTGTGTGTGGTGTTTTTTTTGTTCTTGTTCAATGTGTGATGTTTGTTTTTGTTCTTGCACACTGTGTGTGGTGCTTGTTTTTGTTCTTGCTCAATGTGTGATGTTTGTTTTTGTTCTTGTGCATTGTGTGTGGTATTTGTTTTTGTTCTTGCGCACTGTGTGTGGTGCTTGTTTTTGTTCTTGCGTGCTGTGTGTGGTGTTTGTTTTTTTCTTGCTCATTGTGTGTGGTGTTTGTTTTTGTTCTTGTGCACTGTGTGTGGTGCTTGTTTTTGTTCTTGCGCACTGTGTGTGGCATTTGTTTTTGTTCTTGCGTGCTGTGTGTTGTGTTTTTTTTTTGTTCTTGAGTGCTGTGTGGTGTTCGGTTTTGTTCTTGTGCGCTGTGTGTGGTGTTTGTTTTTGTTCTTGTGTGCTGTGTGTGGTGTTTGTTTTTGTTCTTGTGTGCTGTGTGTGGTTTTTGTTTTTGTTCTTGCGTGCTGTGTGTGGCATTTTTTTTTGTTCTTGCGCGCTGTGTGGTGTTAGTTTTTGTTCTTGCATGCTGTGTGGTGTTTGTTTTTGTTCTTGTGCACTGTGTGTTGTTTGCTTTTGTTCTTGCACGCTGGGTTTGGTGTTTGTTTTTGTTCTTGCGCGCCGTGTGGTGTTTGTTTTTGTTCTTGCGCACTGTATGTGGTGTTTGTTTTTGTTCTTGCTCGCTGTGTGTGGTATTTGTTTTTGTTCTTTTTCACTGTGTGTGGTGTTTGTTTTTGTTCTTGCGCACTGTGTGTGGTGCTTGTTTTTGTTCTTGCTCAATGTGTGATGTTTGTTTTTGTTCTTGCTCATTGTGTGTGGTATTTGTTTTTGTTCTTGCGCACTGTGTGTGGTGCTTGTTTTTGTTCTTGCGTGCTGTGTGTGGTGTTTGTTTTTTTTCTTGCTCATTGTGTGTGGTGTTTGTTTTTGTTCTTGCGCACTGTGTGTGGTGCTTGTTTTTGTTCTTGCGCACTGTGTGTGGCATTTGTTTTTGTTCTTGCGTGCTGTGTGTTGTGTTTTTTTTTTGTTCTTGAGTGCTGTGTGGTGTTCGGTTTTGTTCTTGTGCGCTGTGTGTGGTGTTTGTTTTTGTTCTTGTGTGCTGTGTGTGGTGTTTGTTTTTGTTCTTGTGTGCTGTGTGTGGTTTTTGTTTTTGTTCTTGCTCGCTGTGTGTGGTGTTTGTTTTTGTTCTTTTTCACTGTGTGTGGTGTTTGTTTTTGTTCTTGCTCGCTGTGTGTGGTGTTTGTTTTTGTTCATTTTCACTGTGTGTGGTGTTTGTTTTTGTTCTTGCTCACTGTGTGTGGTGCTTGTTTTTGTTCTTGCGTGCTGTGTGGTGTTTGTTTTTGTTCTTGCTCATTGTGTGTGGTGTTTGTTTTTGTTCTTGCGCACTGTGTGTGGTGCTTGTTTTTGTTCTTGCGCACTGTGTGTGGCATTTGTTTTTGTTCTTGCGTGCTGTGTGTTGTGTTTTTTTTTGTTCTTGAGTGCTGTGTGGTGTTCGGTTTTGTTCTTGTGCGCTGTGTGTGGTGTTTGTTTTTGTTCTTGTGTGCTGTGTGTGGTGTTTGTTTTTGTTCTTGTGTGCTGTGTGTGGTTTTTGTTTTTGTTCTTGCTCGCTGTGTGTGGTGTTTGTTTTTGTTCTTTTTCACTGTGTGTGGTGTTTGTTTTTGTTCTTGCTCGCTGTGTGTGGTGTTTGTTTTTGTTCATTTTCACTGTGTGTGGTGTTTGTTTTTGTTCTTGCTCACTGTGTGTGGTGCTTGTTTTTGTTCTTGCGTGCTGTGTGGTGTTTGTTTTTGTTCTTGTGCGTTGTGTGTGGTGTTTGTTTTTGTTCTTGCGCGCTGTGTGGTGTTTGTTTTTGTTCTTGTGCATTGTGTGTGGTGTTTGTTTTTGTTCTTGCGTGCTGTGTTGTGTTTGTTTTTGTTCTTGTGTGTTGTGTGTGGTGTTTGTTATTGTTCTTGCGCGCTGTGTGGTGTTTGTTTTTGTTCTTGCGTGCTGTGTGGTGTTTGTTTTTGTTCTTGCGTGCTGTGTGGTGTTTGTTTTTGTTCTTGTGCGTTGTGTGTGGTGTTTGTTTTTGTTGGGCAGAAGTGTAAAATCAGTTGTCCCACATTGTTCTTTGCATCTGTCTCTGTTTCTTTGTGTGCGTTTTTGCAGACATTTCAGAAAGTGTGGGCGTGCCTTTGTGGAAACAAACTTTTCTTCTTCAACGATAAAAAAGACACTGACGTAAGTTGGAGTTCTGCGCAGACATCCTGGTGACAGGTTGCTCCCATTGAAGTGGTGACTGTGTCTTTGTTTTGTCAGTACATACAGAAGGTGGACCTCAATGAATTCATCTCAGTAACAGATGATGCCAACTGGGACAAAACGTTATCTGCAGCCCGGCTGAAGCTCCAGATTAAAGATGGTGATATTGGACTGACTGTAAGGACAAGCAATATGTCCTTGACGTAAATCATCATTTTTTTGTTTTCACCATTTGGTTTATGTTCAGGTGCCCAGCCTCGAGGCTCGGGAGCTGTGGAAAGGTTATATCCACGCTGTGGCACAGGTAACCAGCAAAACTCTGACATCATCACTAAAACCTTAACCACAGTTTCTGCATAGATTCAGTACGTCGATAACATGTGTTTAAAGTTGACTGGATGTGTGTTGACGGGTGTCATGGGTATTTCCCCCAGCTGGCTGTACCATTCTCCCTCAACCTACTGCCAGGACAGATCCACATGCTGAGAGAGGTAGTGGAGAAGGAAATCAAGAGAAGAAAACCTCTTCTTCCACCTGCTGGCTCCACCTACCTCAACCTCCTTGCAGACATGCCAACGTAAGTACAAAAAACACACCAAAAAGGGACCACTGAATCTCCACAGGAACACTGATGGTCCTCAAATGGAAGTGGGCATATGCCTGGAAAGTCCTCACCATCTCATACAGGTCCTTCACACTTTGTTTTCAGTACAATTATTCTGCAGAAACCCTTCAGCTTCAGGGATCTTTGCTCCCCAGACCCCCTCAACTGTGGCCCTCTTAACCCCCCGCCATTTAAGCACTTTTCTTTATTTGCCTCTCACATGCCTGGGAAGTCCTCACCATGTCCCCTGTTTACAAAGGGGTACTCAGGTCAAAGCAGTTTCAGTCTTTTGTTCACAGTAATGAGTCATTCACATCATCAGGAGAGCCGTCAGGAGAGGAGTCAGTCTCATCATTAGGAGGGACAGCTACCCTGGCTGTCTTGCTGTATGGTTGTGAGAATTAGATGGTAACCAGTGACCTAAGGTGATAACTGGATGTCTTTGGTACTAGGTCTCTTTGAGGGATACCACTGGAATGACTTTGTATCAAACAAATGGTTACTGAGAGAGACGAGCATGAGGAGTATCAGTTGCACTGTAAGGTAGCGTCAGTGTCGACATTTTGTCCATGTGCCCCGTTTCTCTGTGCATGATCCAGCATGCAAGTGCCTGAGTGTTGAGGACCCCACTACAATAGAATAATAATAGAATAATTGTCATTGTAACAACGAAATTGTGGAGGAGGAGGAGAGAAGGCCAAGGGTATATCCACATTTCACCTGACTGTGTACATAGATGGTTATTTTATTGATGTGGGAATGCCCCGGCATGTCTGCCTGGGTGGTTGCCATCCAGGGCCCAAGGCAGTTCCGTGGCGTTATGGATGTGGCAAAGAGCAGCATCAGCACATGCTTCCGGACTACCTGACTTGCACTTTCAGCTGGTCACAGTTTTTACGGTTGCACCAAATCCAGTACACATCTGCATTTGGCTTTGACACAAGTTTTACTTCCTGCTGAAAATCCACATTCTATCTGGGTTCACATGACCCTGTTACAGCGTGTTTCAGATTGGTCTGGGTTGTGTTCACACTTTGGTTGGCCATTCTTCTCACTGTTTGCTGACTTCCTGCAGTTGTTACTACCCGGTGTCCCGTGTGGAGGCGGAGCTGCTGCTGGACAGAGAGTCGTCCAGTGGAAACCTGCTGCTGAGGCCTGGGTGTGATGGGAGTTCGTTTGCTGTCACCACCAGACAGGACCTGGACAGGTACGCACATTCGCATGAAGACAAGATGAAGAATTTCAGCTGCTCCCATTCAACGTAGCAGATACACATTTCAATTTGGCACAGTTTTACACCAGATGCCAATCCTGGCACAACTGCAGTTGCACAGGGAGAACGGGTGTGGATGGGCTTGAACCCCAGACCTTCTTCCTGTGAGATCAGAGAACTAAAAACTGCATCACTGCACTGCCCCAAGCTCCATTTTGTTACTCCTTCCAGTTTGGGGTAATTCTACGGAAACAGAATTCCTTGTAAGCTAAAAGATTACCGTATCTGGCTGTGACAGTAAAACTGGCCTTTTTGTCGCACAGCATGCGTGTGTTTCAGGTACGGCTGTGACTGTCATTTACGTCACGAAACCGCCAGTAGTTCAGTCCCAACGTGTATTCAGCTGAAATGAACCTGATGCTGGTTTAGCTGTGATCCAACATACAGTCAGCAGGACAGATGAATACACTTTGGAATGTGGTCATTGTAAATGGTTGGATGTGGTTTGTTTGTGTTTTTATTTGTTGTTTGGTGTTATTTACTGACTGTCTATGTATCTGATTCAGCCCAATGTTCAGACATTACCGCGTGAGTCAGAAACCTGAGGGGGCCTTCAGCATTGATGTGGACATTCCTGTGAGTACCCAGAGACTTGTTAAAAGTTTTGGTCTTTTTTACTGTAAAGTTGCACTGGTCATAACCAATAATTAACCATCTCAGAATTTTCAGGTGTTGATTTTTTTTCCCACATCAAATCAAATCAAATCAATTTTATTTATATAGCGCCAAATCACAACAAACAGTTGCCCCAAGGCGCTTTATATTGTAAGGCAAAGCCATACAATAATTACGTAAAAACCCCAACGGTCAAAACGACCCCCTGTGAGCAAGCACTTGGCGACAGTGGGAAGGAAAAACTCCCTTTTAACAGGAAGAAACCTCCAGCAGAACCAGGCTCAGGGAGGGGCAGTCTTCTGCTGGGACTGGTTGGGGCTGAGGGGAGAGAACCAGGAAAAAGACATGCTGTGGAAGAGAGCAGAGATCAATCACTAATGATTAAATGCAGAGTGGTGCATACAGAGCAAAAAGAGAAAGAAACACTCAGTGCATCATGGGAACCCCCCAGCAGTCTAAGTCTATAGCAGCATAACTAAGGGATGGTTCAGGGTCACCTGATCCAGCCCTAACTACAACCCCTGGCAAAAATGATGGAATCACTGGCCTCGGAGGATGTTCATTCAGTTGTTTAATTTTGTAGAAAAAAAGCAGATCACAGACATGACACAAAACTAAAGTCATTTCAAATGGCAACTTTCTGGCTTTAAGAAACACTATAAGAAATCAAGAAAAAAAGATTGGTGCAGTCAGTAACGGTTACTTTTTTAGACCAAGCAGAGGGAAAAAAAAATATGGAATCACTCAATTCTGAGGAAAAAATTATGGAATCACCCTGTAAATTTTCATCCCCAAAACTAACACCTGCATCAAATCAGATCTGCTTGTTAGTCTGCATCTAAAAAGCAGTGAACACACCTTGGAGAGCTGTTGCACCAAGTGGACTGACATGAATCATGGCTCCAACACGAGAGATGTCAATTGAAACAAAGGAGAGGATTATCAAACTCTTAAAAGAGAGTAAATCATCACGCAATGTTGCAAAAGATGTTGGTTGTTCACAGTCAGCTGTGTCTAAACTCTGGACCAAATACAAACAACATGGGAAGGTTGTTAAAGGCAAACATACTGGTAGACCAAGGAAGACATCAAAGCATCAAGACAGAAAACTTAAAGCAATATGTTTCAAAATATGAAAATGCACAACAAAACAGATGAGGAACGAATGGGAGGAAACTGGAGTCAACGTCTGTGACCGAACTGTAAGAAACTGCCTAAAGGAAATGGGATTTACATACAGAAAAGCTAAACGAAAGCCATCATTAACACCTAAACAGAAAAAAACAAGTTTACTGTTATGTCTCGGACGCAGTCGGAGCACCGACCAGCGTTTGACAGGACCCAGCATAAAGGAAACAGAGCACGGTTCAAAGGATAACAGAATTTAATGACATAACAGTGAGTGCTCAATTAATAACCAATAAGTGCGCGGTCTGGCGAGGTGGAAAAACGGCGCGCTCCCAGCAGCACAAACGGTCCGGAGTCAGAACAGTTTGGACCCAAGGACCCCGCCGACACCCCCCAGGTGGCCACGACCAACCGAGTCTGTGAAAGAAGAAACCATAATGTGAGTCCACCACTCCACACACAGAGAAACCACTCAAAGGTGTACATAATCAGCAAACACTTCCTGGCTTAATCACCAATCAGCTTCCCACCCTGCAGGCATGGAACACCCAGTTCAATTCTCCACTGCAGTGGAAGCTGATTAAACGACTAACATAACAGCTCAATATAATAAGGTGTGAGGGACACCACATCTACTGACTGTACTCATGTTAGTCACAAAACCTAAAGTACCTCAGGAAGTGTGCTGACGAGCGTGAGACCTCACCCCCTCCTCTTTCACAGACCATGGCATCAAACCTGGTACGGTCTCTGCATCCATAATGATGAGATGGTTCTCCAAACGTCGATCTCACCCGTCTGGTCACAAGGTCGAGTCTCTGGCAAATACACACTGTGTACTCCAGACTTAAATGCAACCATGCCCCAATCCATACAGATGCACCACAGCTGTGAGCCCTGACGAGCTGCACATGACAAGCCTCAGGTGATCAGGGTGAGGTCCTGATAACTCAGCCACACATCAGCCACTCAGTCCTGAACGCATGCCACCTGGAAGGAAAGACAGAAAACAGACAAAAGCCAGCCAGGCACCCCAGCCACACAACAGTTACAATGGGCTAAGGAAAAGCAATTGTGGACTGTGGATGACTGGATGAAAGTCATATTCAGTGATGAATCTGGAATCTGCATTGGGCAAGGTGATGATGCTGGAACTTTTCTTTGGTGCCTTTCCAATGAGATTTATAAAGATGACTGCCTGAAGAGAACATGTAAATTTCCACAGTCATTGATGATATGGGGCTGCATGTCAGGTAAAGGCACTGGGGAGATGGCTGTCATTACATCATCAATAAATGCACAAGTTTGTGTTGATATTTTGGACAATTGAAAGGATGTTTGGGGAAGATGAAATCATTTTTCAAGATGATAATGCATCTTGCCATAGAGCAAAAACTGCAAAAACATTCCTTGCAAAAAGACACATAGGGTCAATGTCAATGAGCAGATCTGATTTGATGCAGGTGTTAATTTGGGGGATGAACATTTACAGGGTGATTCCATAATTTTTTCCTCAGAATTGAGTGATTCCATATTTTTTTCCTCTGCTTGGTCTAAAAAAGTAACCGTTACTGACTGCCACAATCTTTTTTTCTTGATTTCTTATAGTGTTTCTTAAAGCCAGAAAGTTGCCATTTGAAATGACTTTAGTTTTGTGTCATGTCTGTGATCTGCTTTTTTTCTACAAAATTAAACAACTGAATGAACATCCTCCGAGGCCGGTGATTCCATAATTTTTGCCAGGGGTTGTATAAGCTTTAGCAAAAAGGAAAGTTTTAATCCTAATCTTAAAAGTAGAGAGGGTGTCTGTCTCCCTGATCCGAATTGGGAGCTGGTTCCACAGGAGAGGAGCCTGAAAGCTGAAGGCTCTGCCTCCCATTCTACTCTTACAAACCCTAAGAACTACAAGTAAGCCTGCAGTCTGAGAGCGAAGCGCTCTATTGGGGTGATATGGTACTATGAGGTCCCTAAGATAAGATGGGACCTGATTATTCAAAACCTTATAAGTAAGAAGAACAATTTTAAATTCTATTCTAGAATTAACAGGAAGCCAATGAAGAGAGGCCAATATGGGTGAGATATGCTCGCTCCTTCTAGTCCCTGTCAGTACTCTAGCTGCAGCATTTTGAATTAACTGAAGGCTTTTCAGGGAACTTTTAGGACAACCTGATAATAATGAATTACAGTAGTCCAGCCTAGAGGAAATAAATGCATGAATTAGTTTTTCAGCATCACTCTGAGACAAGACCTTTCTAATTTTAGAGATATTGTGCAAATGCAAAAAAGCAGTCCTACATATTTGTTTAATATGCGCATTGAATGACATATCCTGATCAAAAATGACTCCAAGATTTCTCACAGTATTACTAGAGGTCAGGGTAATGCCATCCAGAGTAAGGATCTGGTTAGACACCATGTTTCTAAGATTTGTGGGGCCAAGTACAATAACTTCAGTTTTATCTGAATTTAAAAGCAGGAGATTAGAGGTCATCCATGTCTTTATGTCTGTAAGACAATCCTGCAGTTTAGCTAATTGGTGTGTGTCCTCTGGCTTCATGGATAGATAAAGCTGGGTATCATCTGCGTAAAATGAAAATTTAAGCAATGCTTTCTAATAATACTACCTAAGGGAAGCATGTATAAAGTGAATAAAATTGGTCCTAGCACAGAACCTTGTGGAACTCCATAATTAACTTTAGTCTGTGAAGAAGATTCCCCATTTACATGAACAAATTGTAATCTATTAGACAAATATGATTCAAAGCACCGCAGCGCAGTGCCTTTAATACCTATGGCATGCTCTAATCTCTGTAATAAAATTTTATGGTCAACAGTATCAAAAGCAGCACTGAGGTCTAACAGAACAAGCACAGAGATGAGTCCACTGTCTGAGGCCATAATGCTGTTTCTGTACTATGATGGATTCTAAAACCTGACTGAAACTGTTCAAATAGACCATTCCTCTGCAGATGATCAGTTAGCTGTTTTACAACTACCCTTTCAAGAATTTCTGAGAGAAAAGGAAGGTTGGAGATTGTCCTATAATTAGCTAAGATAGCTGGGTCAAGTGATGGCTTTTTAAGTAATGGTTTAATTACTGCCACCTTAAAAGCCTGTGGTACATAGCCAACTAATAAAGATAGATTGATCATATTTAAGATCGAAACATTAATTAATGGTAGGGCTTCCTTGAGCAACCTGGTAGGAATGGGGTCTAATAGACATGATGGTTTGGAGGAAGTAACTAATGAAAATAACTCAGACAGAACAATCATAGAGAAAGAGTCTAAACAAATACCGGCATCACTGAAAGCAGCCAAAGAGAACGATATGTCTTTGGGATGGTTATGAGTAATTTTTTCTCTAATAGTTAAAATTTTATTAGCAAAGAAAGTCATGAAGTCATTACTAGTTAAAGTTAAAGGAATACTCGGCTCAATAGAGCTCTGACTCTTTGTCAGCCTGGCTACAGTGCTGAAAAGAAACCTGGGGTTCTTAATTTCTTCAATTAGTGATGAGTAGTAAGATGTCCTAGCTTTATGGAGGGCTTTTTTATAGAGCAACAGACTCTTTTTCCAGGCTAAGTGAAGATCTTCTAAATTAGTGAGACGCCATTTCCTCTCCAACTTACGGGTTATCTGCTTTAAGCTGCGAGTTTGTGAGTTATACCACGGAGTCAGGCACTTCTGATTTAAAGCTCTCTTTTTCAGAGGAGCTACAGCATCCAAAGTTGTGTTCAATGAGGATGTAAATCTATTGACGAGATAATCTATCTCACTTACAGAGTTTAGGTAGCTACTCTGCACTGTGTTGGTATATGGCATAGGAGAACACAAAGAAGGAATCATATCCTTAAACCTAGTTACAGCGCTTTCTGAAAGACTTCTCCTGTAATGAAACTTATTCTCCACTGCTGGGTAGTCCATCAGAGTAAATGTAAATGTTATTAAGAAATGATCAGACAGAAGGGGGTTTTCAGGGAATACTGTTAAGTCTTCAATTTCCATACCATAAGTCAGAACAAGATCTAAAGTATGATTAAAGTGGTGGGTGGACTCATTTACATTTTGAGCAAAGCCAGTCAAGTCTAATAATAGATTAAATGCAGTGTTGAGGCTGTCATTCTCAGCATCTGTGTGGATGTTAAAATCGCTCAGTATAATTATCTTATCTGAGCTAAGCACTAAGTCAGACAAAAGGTCCGAAAATTCACAGTAACGACCAGGTGGATGATAGATAATAACTAATAAAACTGGTTTTTGGGACTTCCAATTTGGATGGACAAGATTAAGAGTCAAGCTTTCAAATGAATTAAAGCTCCGTATGGATTTTTGATTAATTAATAAGCTGGAGTGGAAGATTGCTGCTAATCCTCCACCTCGGCCCGTGCTACGAGCGTTCTGGCAGTTAGTGTGACTTGGGGGTGTTGACTCATTTAAACTAACATATTCTTCCTGCTGTAACCAGGTTTCTGTAAGGCAGAATAAATCAATATGTTTATCAATTATTATATCATTTACTAACAGGGACTTAGAAGTGAGAGACCTAATGTTTAATAGACCACATTTAACTGTTTTAGTCTGTGGTGCAGTTGAAGGTGCTATATTATTTTTTCTTTTTGAATTTTTATGCTTAAATAGATTTTTGCTGGTTATTGGTGGTCTGGGAGCAGGCACCGTCTCTACGGGGATGGGGTAATGAGGGGATGGCAGGGGGAGAGAAGCTGCAGAGAGGTGTGTAAGACTACAACTCTGCTTCCTGGTCCCAACCCTGGATAGTCACGGTTTGGAGGATTTAAGAAAATTGGCCAGATTTCTAGAAATGAGAGCTGCTCCATCCAAAGTGGGATGGATGCCGTCTCTCCTAACAAGACCAGGTTTCCCCCAGAAGCTTTGCCAATTATCTATGAAGCCCACCTCATTTTTTGGACACCACACGACTGAAAAGTCACCGAAAGCCGTCTGAATCATCCGAATGGTTTCCACCTGGCAGTCACCCAGTTTCTGGCCAAATTTGATGCGGCGCTGCTCCAGTCGTTCCGTCATTTTCCTTGAAATGAAAATCCCCCGAGCGCACAGCACACATCCCACACAAAGGCTGCTTACCAGGAAATGACGCAATCGACAGTGTGGAAAAGTTCACGCATGCGCACGAAGGTTCAAGGTTGGCTGATGCAAGCACACCTGATTCAAATCCATCAGGTTTTTGAAAAAATAAAAAGGTCTGATACTTTTCTAACAGACCTCGTATTTCATACCATTATTGTTTGGGTGGTTGGGGGTGCAGTCAAGGGTGTGGAGGGTGTAGAGGAGGGGGCTGAGCACACATCCTTGCAGGGACTCAGTGTGAAGGAGATGTGAGCACCCATTCTTACCTGCCTCTACTGGTGGTTGGCTCTCACTGCGGTATTGTATCACTTCCTGTTCTGGAGCACAGCGGTGTTTTTCTGTATCTGTTAGCTGTTTAATCTGCGCAGTTAGATTGATCTAGTTATCTAGATTACGATTTGTTTCCCAGTGTAATCTTTACGTGCCTTAACTAAAGCACTCCTTCTGCTGAATCACCTCTAAATTATTTACACATTATTCACTTTGGGTGTTTTTAGGAATCCGCTAGCTTAGCGTAGCTACTAGCTCTTAGCCGCTTTAGCATGGCGGCTTCTCCTGTCTCTCCCGCACTTTTCTGCTCTGGGTGTGAAATGTTTAGTTATTCCTCGGCCTCCTTTAGCAGTAATGGTACTTGTAATAAGTGTAGCTTATTCGTAGCTTTGGAGGCCAGGCTGGGCGAATTGGAGACTCGGCTCCGCACCGTGGAAAATTCTACAGCTAGCCAGGCCCCTGTAGTCGGTGCGGACCAAGGTAGCTTAGCCGCCGTTAGTTCCCCCCTGGCAGATCCCGAACAGCCGGGAAAGCAGGCCGACTGGGTGACTGTGAGGAGGAAGCATAGCCCTAAACAGAAGCCCCGTGTACACCGCCAACCCGTTCACATCTCTAACCGTTTTTCCCCACTCGACGACACACCCGCCGAGGATCAAACTCTGGTTATTGGCGACTCTGTTTTGAGAAATGTGAAGTTAGCGACACCAGCAACCATAGTCAATTGTCTTCCGGGGGCCAGAGCAGGCGACATTGAAGGAAATTTGAAACTGCTGGCTAAGGCTAAGCGTAAATTTGGTAAGATTGTAATTCACGTCGGCAGTAATGACACCCGGTTACGCCAATCGGAGGTCACTAAAATTAACATTAAATCGGTGTGTAACTTTGCAAAAACAATGTCGGACTCTGTAGTTTTCTCTGGGCCCCTCCCCAATCGGACCGGGAGTGACATGTTTAGCCGCATGTTCTCCTTGAATTGCTGGCTGTCTGAGTGGTGTCCAAAAAATGAGGTGGGCTTCATAGATAATTGGCAAAGCTTCTGGGGAAAACCTGGTCTTGTTAGGAGAGACGGCATCCATCCCACTTTGGATGGAGCAGCTCTCATTTCTAGAAATCTGGCCAATTTTCTTAAATCCTCCAAACCGTGACTATCCAGGGTTGGGACCAGGAAGCAGAGTTGTAGTCTTACACACCTCTCTGCAGCTTCTCTCCCCCTGCCATCCCCTCATTACCCCATCCCCGTAGAGACGGTGTCTGCTCCCAGACCACCAATAACCAGCAAAAATCTATTTAAGCATAAAAATTCAAAAAGAAAAAATAATATAGCACCTTCAACTGCACCACAGACTAAAACAGTTAAATGTGGTCTGTTAAACATTAGGTCTCTCTCTTCTAAGTCCCTGTTAGTAAATGATATAATAATTGATCAACATATTGATTTATTCTGCCTTACAGAAACCTGGTTACAGCAGGATGAATATGTTAGTTTAAATGAGTCAACACCCCCGAGTCACACTAACTGTCAGAATGCTCGTAGCACGGGCCGGGGCGGAGGATTAGCAGCAATCTTCCATTCCAGCTTATTAATTAATCAAAAACCCAGACAGAGCTTTAATTCATTTGAAAGCTTGTCTCTTAGTCTTGTCCATCCAAATTGGAAGTCCCAAAAACCAGTTTTATTTGTTATTATCTATCGTCCACCTGGTCGTTACTGTGAGTTTCTCTGTGAATTTTCAGACCTTTTGTCTGACTTAGTGCTTAGCTCAGATAAGATAATTATAGTGGGCGATTTTAACATCCACACAGATGCTGAGAATGACAGCCTCAACACTGCATTTAATCTATTATTAGACTCTATTGGCTTTGCTCAAAAAGTAAATGAGTCCACCCACCACTTTAATCATATCTTAGATCTTGTTCTGACTTATGGTATGGAAATAGAAGACTTAACAGTATTCCCTGAAAACTCCCTTCTGTCTGATCATTTCTTAATAACATTTACATTTACTCTGATGGACTACCCAGCAGTGGGGAATAAGTTTCATTACACTAGAAGTCTTTCAGAAAGCGCTGTAACTAGGTTTAAGGATATGATTCCTTCTTTATGTTCTCTAATGCCATATACCAACACAGTGCAGAGTAGCTACCTAAACTCTGTAAGGGAGATAGAGTATCTCGTCAATAGTTTTACATCCTCATTGAAGACAACTTTGGATGCTGTAGCTTCTCTGAAAAAGAGAGCTTTAAATCAGAAGTGTCTGACTCCGTGGTATAACTCACAAACTCGTAGCTTAAAGCAGATAACCCGTAAGTTGGAGAGGAAATGGCGTCTCACTAATTTAGAAGATCTTCACTTAGCCTGGAAAAAGAGTCTGTTGCTCTATAAAAAAGCCCTCCATAAAGCTAGGACATCTTTCTACTCATCACTAATTGAAGAAAATAAGAACAACCCCAGGTTTCTTTTCAGCACTGTAGCCAGGCTGACAAAGAGTCAGAGCTCTATTGAGCTGAGTATTCCATTAACTTTAACTAGTAATGACTTCATGACTTTCTTTGCTAACAAAATTTTAACTATTAGAGAAAAAATTACTCATAACCATCCCAAAGACGTATCGTTATCTTTGGCTGCTTTCAGTGATGCCGGTATTTGGTTAGACTATTTCTCTCTGATTGTTCTGTCCGAGTTATTTTCATTAGTTACTTCATCCAAACCATCAACATGTTTATTAGACCCCATTCCTACCAGGCTGCTCAAGGAAGCCCTACCATTATTTAATGCTTCGATCTTAAATATGATCAATCTATCTTTGTTAGTTGGCTATGTACCACAGGCTTTTAAGGTGGCAGTAATTAAACCATTACTTAAAAAGCCATCACTTGACCCAGCTATCTTAGCTAATTATAGGCCAATCTCCAACCTTCCTTTTCTCTCAAAAGTCTTGAAAGGGTAGTTGTAAAACAGCTAACTGATCATCTGCAGAGGAATGGTCTATTTGAAGAGTTTCAGTCAGGTTTTAGAATTCATCATAGTACAGAAACAGCATTAGTGAAGGTTACAAATGATCTTCTTATGGCCTCGGACAGTGGACTCATCTCTGTGCTTGTTCTGTTAGACCTCAGTGCTGCTTTTGATACTGTTGACCATAAAATTTTATTACAGAGATTAGAGCATGCCATAGGTATTAAAGGCACTGCGCTGCAGTGGTTTGAATCATATTTGTCTAATAGATTACAATTTGTTGATGTAAATGGGGAATCTTCTTCACAGACTAAAGTTAATTATGGAGTTCCACAAGGTTCTGTGCTAGGACCAATTTTATTCACTTTATACATGCTTCCCTTAGGCAGTATTATTAGACGGTACTGCTTAAATTTTCATTGTTACGCAGATGATACCCAGCTTTATCTATCCATGAAGCCAGAGGACACACACCAATTAGCTAAACTGCAGGATTGTCTTACAGACATAAAGACATGGATGACCTCTAATTTCCTGCTTTTAAACTCAGATAAAACTGAAGTTATTGTACTTGGCCCCACAAATCTTAGAAACATGGTGTCTAACCAGATCCTTACTCTGGATGGCATTACCCTGACCTCTAGTAATACTGTGAGAAATCTTGGAGTCATTTTTGATCAGGATATGTCATTCAAAGCGCATATTAAACAAATATGTAGGACTGCTTTTTTGCATTTACGCAATATCTCTAAAATCAGAAAGGTCTTGTCTCAGAGTGATGCTGAAAAACTAATTCATGCATTTATTTCCTCTAGGCTGGACTATTGTAATTCATTATTATCAGGTTGTCCTAAAAGTTCTCTAAAAAGCCTTCAGTTAATTCAAAATGCTGCAGCTAGAGTACTGACGGGGACTAGAAGGAGAGAGCATATCTCACCCATATTGGCCTCTCTTCATTGGCTTCCTGTTAATTCTAGAATAGAATTTAAAATTCTTCTTCTTACTTATAAGGTTTTGAATAATCAGGTCCCATCTTATCTTAGGGACCTCGTAGTACCATATCACCCCAATAGAGCGCTTCGCTCTCAGACTGCAGGCTTACTTGTAGTTCCTAGGGTTTGTAAGAGTAGAATGGGAGGCAGAGCCTTCAGCTTTCAGGCTCCTCTCCTGTGGAACCAGCTCCCAATTCAGATCAGGGAGACAGACACCCTCTCTACTTTTAAGATTAGGCTTAAAACTTTCCTTTTTGCTAAAGCTTATAGTTAGGGCTGGATCAGGTGACCCTGAACCATCCCTTAGTTATGCTGCTATAGACGTAGACTGCTGGGGGGTTCCCACGATGCACTGTTTCTTTCTCTTTTGCTCTGTATGCACCACTCTGCATTTAATCATTAGTGATCGATCTCTGCTCCCCTCCACAGCATGTCTTTTTCCTGGTTCTCTCCCTCAGCCCCAACCAGTCCCAGCAGAAGACTGCCCCTCCCTGAGCCTGGTTCTGCTGGAGGTTTCTTCCTGTTAAAAGGGAGTTTTTCCTTCCCACTGTAGCCAAGTGCTTGCTCACAGGGGGTCGTTTTGACCGTTGGGGTTTTACATAATTATTGTATGGCCTTGCCTTACAATATAAAGCGCCTCGGGGCAACTGTTTGTTGTGATTTGGCGCTATATAAAAAAAATTGATTGATTGATTGACTTTCTATGAGCAGATAGTCAGGAAGACTTTTACAGCCGAGGCAGATGGAGTGAGACAAACCGAGGGTGGACGCTTTAATGTGGGTGGGTTGAGGGGTGTGGTACCTCCTCCTCAGGTGACTCTTTTTCAGAGTGTGTGAAGAAGCAGTTCAGCTCTTCCACCATTTCTGCATCTCCTCTGAGGATGTGTTGCTGACCTTACAGTTGGTTAGGTGTTATATCCTCCTCTAGTTTCTCCTTGTTGCCTGCTTGATGCCCCTCTCCAGGTCAGCTGTGGCTGAGCTGTACAGTTGTCCATCACTAGACTTGAAAGGGGTGTTTGTTTCTTTCAGCAGGGAAGTCCTCTCTCGTCATCCAGGGCTTGTGGCTGGTCTACACATAGATGCATTTCTCGGTGTTTGATGGAAGCCAGTACTGCTGCAGTTTTCTGTTTGTTTTTTTTCTCTCTGTTTAAGGTGCAGCTCCATCCAGAGATGGGAGTTGTATTCCTGTTGGTGATCCTCCTGTCCTGGGCGCCAATAGCATTTCTTGTATATTCGTCCGTGAATTGTTCTGTAATTTCTGTCTGTATCATGGCCCAAGCAGAGGATCACCCCTTTGAGTCTGGTCTGCTTGAGGTTTCTTCCTCAGAGGGAGTTTTTCCTTACCACTGTTGCTCTGGGGGTTGGTAAGGTTAGACCTTACTGTGTGAAGTGCTTTGAGGCAACTCTGTTGTGATGTGGCGCTATATAAAGGAAAATAAATTGAATTGAATTTCATTGAGTGTGCTCTTCTAGGTCCTCTGAGTAAAAGATACTGCAGCTGAGGAGAAGCGTCCTCAGGCCACAGTCTGGTTTTTGTTGTGGGAGACCTTTCCTCTTATGAGGTGTGTAGGCAGGTCGTAGGAACAGAGACAGATGGTTGGACTGGCCTGAGTGGGGCACTGCTGTGTCCTGTAGCCCTGATTCATGTTCAGATAGACTTTATCCTGCATGTTACTTCCCCTAGTCACACACTTTACGTGCTTGTAAAACGTGATATATAGTTCTACCCTCTGCAAACAGAGGAGAGCTGCTTTCAGGAAAAACCACTCTACCCTCTACAGGCAAAAGAGAATTGGTCACAAAAAAAAAAAAAAATCATTTTCTTTAACACCATACTGATACGCTGGCAATATCACCCAAGTCATCCAGAGGCATACATTTTTAACTTATGGTTCAGATTTTAACCAAACTAATTTTGGACAAGTTATTTAAAATTACTGTCACATCTGAAGTTTTATAAAGTGAAAATATCAGATATATGTTTTAGTTTTAAAGTAATGTGCTAATTTTTAAGGTTTTGTGAGCACATGCTGAGCCCAGCAGTGCATTATAGGTAATCTCAGTACGTTCACGACAGGACAAATGCATTTCAGACACTCTGTTCAGGCTCCACGGAAAACAGCATTAAACTCTAGTGCATAAAACTCTCATGAATATATTCTCTGGGTTTATAAACGTTATTGTATTTGCGTTTGTTAAATTCCATGCATCTTAAATGTAGCAGACACGGATTATCTGGAATTTTGTTTTGGAAAGATTTCAAGGCCTCTACTGCCATCTACTGGCCAGTAGTGTTCATGGCAGTATTCACCCTAAGTACTAAGTGTCTGGGCACCAGTAGATGGTAGTGTTGTCAAATCAACTTTTTGGCTTTGCAAATGGCTTATTTATTTATTTATTTATTTTACAAATTAAGTTTAAAAACAAAACAAAAACAACAACAAAAAAACATTACAAGACAGCTCTGCGGTGTTTGCACAGGCACAGTGCGAGCGGTTGGACGCTTGTAGCTCTTCAGCAGCAGATAACCTCACGACAGCCGACCAGAATAATATCAAACAGGCTTGATTTTCATTCGACCATATGATCGGTGATCAGGAGGTGGTCGTGAGATGTTAAACGCAGCTTGTTACTCCATGTACACTACACGATGCAGGACGCACGATTAACCTGAAACTCGGTCCAAAAAATTCTTGCACGAATGAAAAATCATCTGAAAAAGGGCCAAAACTCGCACAGTGTAAAGCCAACATTTGTGTCAAGACAATATTGAGTGCACGTTTTACAACATCATAAAACGTGCGCATGGCACTAATAAAATGAGCGCACATTCTCTCCACATGCAAAACATTTTGTGATAATACTTCCAGGGCTCTGTAAAAATGCCTGTTTTTACAAATAAAAAAATGGAATATTTTACAAAAGCACATTTTATCTGTAAACACCAACACACGTCACATTAACGTGACAGTGTTTAGCAGAGGCACTTTTACCCAGAATCCATTGCGATCTGTCTGTGTTTGTTACAAAACCTCAGAATTAGTGCATTATTCAACTTTCAAAGATATATGTTATATTTTAACTTTGTACAAATGACAGAACTGACATTAATGGAGTTTTTCTATCAGTATTGACACAAAACCATAAGTCAGGATGCCTTTATTTTTCAAGACCTCCGCCTGACCGGAGCGTTATGATTGGTAAAGAGCTGGCTTTGTGGCTGCTCTCAGGGTGCTTCAGTGCTGTAACTGTGTACCTTCCAGCAGGGGGCAACGTTCAAACATAGAAGTACTGGCTCATTGTTTGGGTCTTTTGTTGCTTTTTATGCTTCCAAAAGCGATCGTGGTGTTAAAACTCAAATTAAGCTTGTTAGTAGTTGCAAATGTACCAGAGACGACACTGGAATTTATCAGTTATCTCTAACTTCTGATACATTTTTGGGTGGTTTATCGATTTATCTTTATCAAAGCTAACTTTTCAGTTATGTGATTATCTATTATAAAAGTTAATTTTTTGGTTATCTGTGCCCACCACTGAAACAGTGACATCGGTATGAGCATAGGGCCATTTTGAGCATTTAGTTGTTACGAGCCTTTAGTCAC